>NW_025733553.1:0-1099 GCF_021292245.1 Micropterus dolomieu
AAGGTAAGTATTTTATCTTTATACATTTATTTGAGGGGTATTTTTTTATTTCGGTCAGTAATTAGCCATGTGCAAAATGGAATTCAAGAACTACTGCGTGCTGTGTACTATGCAGTACTATATTTAATAAAAACTTCTGGGCGGCACGGTGGCGCAGAGGTTAGCACTGTCGCCCCACAGCAAGAAAGATGTGGGTTCAAACCCCGGTTTCCCTGGCCTTTCTGTGTGGAGTTTGCATGTGCGTGGGTTCTCTCTTCCTCCCACCATGCGGACTATGCGGATGTCAGCTGGGATTGGCTCCAGCGACCCTGTACGCAGGATAAGCGGTTGACGATGGAACTTTTTCATTCATAATTCATAAATCCTCATTAGGGTAGCACCGGAAATTCAGTTCGCCCAGGGTCTCCGGACTCCCTAAGTAATGTTATGGGTTTAATAATTACACAATTATTCCTAGTGATCAGTTAGTAGTGATTGCTTAATCATTTCTATAAAATCAGTCAGTCAATCCAGGTAACTTACAAAACTCCGCTGTTTTGTTTGTCTGGCCTCTTGGGGCGTGTCCCCAGGGGGCTTGGCTTCCGGTCTCCTCCGAGACTTCAGTGTATTAACTTTTAATATGATCCTAAAGACTATATGCACGTATTTTAATCAAATACCTCTCCTCAATAGAACCATAGATGTCAAACAGTTATACTGTTCTTAGTTTTAAGCATTTGATAAAAAGGGTCAGTAGTTAAACATTAAAAGGGTTTTAACATTTTGTAGAGACCACGTCGGATTAATAAACTGTCGTGGAAATTGTATTCCTGTTGAGGGGTTGAGCAAATAATTGAGTTACAACCAACCGTTGTCTTTGAAGAATTTATTAACTAAAGAGAATAAACAGAGAAGTACTACAACACAAATATAGCTGGTCCAGAGACCTGCCGCCAAGGGCAGTTTCGGGCGTCTGGCCCCAAGCAAAGCGATGCATAATCATTTACACAGTCTAGGTTTCTATGTTTTGGCGAACACAGATCCTCTCTCGGCCTTGAATGAACATTCCAGGAGAGGAGGGAAACAACAAGAGGGGGGTAAACACCAAAACAATCTCACA
>NW_025733554.1:0-417 GCF_021292245.1 Micropterus dolomieu
TTTCTTGCAGACCATACATTTCTCAATAACTTTTCGAGCAATTCTTTGTCCCTTGATGACCCATGCTCTTTTCCTCACCTTCAACAGAGTTGCAGCCACACCCTCGTGACCCTTTCTGTGAGCTTCCTGAACCAGCAATGTTGAGACCCAGGCGCTGTAAGGTAAGAGAGGGACACCAACTCGGTCTTCATTAAAGGCTTGGATTCGTCCACCACAAACTAGTAACCCGGTTTCTTCCTCTTTGAAGACTACCAGCCGATCTATTGTGGTTGCTGGAAAGGTCACCCCCTCTTGTGTGGCAAGGAAAAGATCTCTTAAAGCATCTTGGCGCTCCGTTGTGGTGATGACCCTAGCTGAGGAAACCGCCTCCCACTTTGGATCTCCCAGGATCTTATTTTTAGCTGCAAAACATTTTGC
>NW_025733555.1:0-1176 GCF_021292245.1 Micropterus dolomieu
GAAGTGATAGGAGGAGAGAGGAGAGGGACGAGAAAGCACAAGACTACCAGAAAGGGGAGAAGTTGTGTTAGTAACATGCAATAATGGGATGAGGTTGCATACAGAGGGAGAGAAAGTAGAAGAGAGAGGAGCTCAGTGCATCATGGGAAATCCCCCGGCAGTCTAGGCCTATAGCAGCATAACTAAGGGATGGTTCAGGACTCACCTGAGCCAGCCCTAACTATAAGCTTTATCAAAGAGGAAAGTCTTAAGCCTACTCTTAAATGTGGAGATGGTGTCTGCCTCCTGAACCCAAACTGGAACCTGGTTCCACAGGAGAGGAGCTTGATAGCTGAACGCTCTGGCTCCTAGTCTACTTTTGAAGACTCTAGGAACCACAAGTAACCCTGCATTCTGGGAGCGCAGTGCTCTGGTGGGGTAGTAAGGTACTATGAGCTCAATAAGCAGCAGTAAGAGAAAACATTATTCTTTCATATACTCAGATCTCCTACATAAGGCCAAGGTGAAGGTGGTTTACACAGAGGTTTTTTGCATGCAACTGTATAATTCAATATGGTTCCATGTTCATCTTCAATGTTTACATTTTGTTGTGATAATTAATGATGAGCACAATTATGGAAGGGTGTAATTTTCACATCCATTTGGACTTGTCAGTGTTGTTCACTTCACAGACAGGACTTCAGACTTACCTCTGCAAGTGTGAGGTTGTTTTTCCAGCGCAGGGTGTTGCAAAAACCTTCATCAGAAACCACTCCAGTGACAGACAAACAAAAAGCTCTAGCAGAGGGATGGAAAAGACTGTGTGGGGCTTGTCGGCTGTTGCTGGTTTCTTTCCTTGACTAAGGTAAGAAACCTTTGGACGCCCAGCGATACACTTCCTCACCACCTTAATCTTGACGCTGATTTCTGAAATCAAAATATTTGGCAGTTATTGGAAAAGTGAACACCATACTTCTTATCACAGCCTAAAAGACAGAAACACATCAGTGAACATGGGATGCAGATGAGGGATATGTATTTTGTGCCTCTATTTATGCACATGTTAGATAGATTTTTAATAAATTCTCACTCTCTCTATGCAGCTTGGCCCAAAACCTAATTTGGATAGTTGCATGACAAACTTACCACACAAGACACAACTGGTAAGTGATGCTGTAAAAGGAGACGTAAAAAATT
>NW_025733556.1:0-797 GCF_021292245.1 Micropterus dolomieu
TGCAGAGTGATGCCTTTGTCAGATTCTGGTTCCAGACAGAGCTTGGTCCGTTTCTGGCCTCTGCATCCCCCAACTTCCTATTCTGCCTTAGCTCCAAGAACTTCAGCTGCCATACGTACCAGACAGTGTAAGTAAATATTTGATAGTTTGCTCCAAAGTGAACAAGATTGCAGAGGAAGCGGCAGTTTTCTAGTTGCTTAGACGTTAAAAGCTTTCTCTCAAATTTTAGCATCCAGGCATTCAGCAGCCGAAGCGTATCCATGGACAGAGAAACACAACAAGCCGTCTTCACTAATTTCATCAAACCGTTCCTTTCAAGAAATGACTCGTCAGGTAAAGGCAAGCGCTCAGGTTCAGTTTGGTAAAGTCTTGATAGCGTGTGGTGCTAACACCCTGCCACTGTCTTTGCTTCTGTCTTCTTTGCAGATCCTGGCTGTGTCTCATTTACCAGAGGGAGTAAAGATTGGCTCCTGGCAAACCTTGGCAGCTTCTCTGGCTTTGCAACCCTACAGGATTTGCAAGCCCTCAATCCCAACTTCTCCAGCGTAAGTAGCACCTGCAGTTGTAGTATTCTTCTCCCAAACTGAAATGGCTGACCTATGGATCTGCAATTACTGCTGTCTGATTTGCTATTGATCCCCCTCTGTAGGCCGAAGCGTTGTCAGTGCTCACTCCTACTCAGGTGGCACAGTTGACACTGAGTTCAGGGGCCTCGACCGACACAGACCAAATCGACCGTGTGTTTGAGCGACTTGAGGAGGGCAATGCTCTGGAAAATGTGGATGAATTCCTGACAC
>NW_025733557.1:0-1168 GCF_021292245.1 Micropterus dolomieu
AAAGTCTGTGTTCGGTCCCGTTCATACAGTGTTTACTGGGAGGCTGCTGAGCGCGGTGTCATTGCACGCTTGGCTCCTGTTCTGGTGCCCAAACCAGCGCCGCTTGCTGAGGCCTAAAACCTCCAGTGCCTGAGTAGAGGTGTAACATTAAACACAAAACACTCCCAGGTGCTGCGAGCTCCCAGTCCGGGCTGAGTCAGCTACGACCACTAGGCTAACTGAGCTTATAAGATCACAGCAGCTACTTAATGGCAACACATCTGTTCATCAGCAACCTCCGTAAATCACAGAGAGTTGAATTTTATTTTATGAGGCCCAACAGTTACTGTGTTGCCTTAGTAGACAGCAGAGGACGCAGACAGAACTAAATAGATTGTGCTCTGTAGCACGATAGTAATGATCTCTCTGAAAAGATAGATCGTGGAGACATTTTAATCGTCCACAATCTAATATTGCCCACCCAGTAATAAGTAAAGTAATACTTTAAAGGAGTAATAACTAGTAATATATAATAATTTCTGAGTAACTTGCCCAACACTGACCATCATAAATTAGAAAAGAGTTACAAACAAACACTCAAACAAAAGTACACATACACTTACAGTAAGAGTAAAGTAGTACTCTACTTGTCTTTTGACTGAGTTAAAGTATGAAACAAAGGCAGGAGTTTTTGTATATTTCATAATTAAAGCAATTTAACTCACCATCAGTGAGTTCTCATCTCTCACTCAGCGCAGGGGTCAGAACCTCCATCTGAAAAACAAGAGCATACAAAAAGTAACACCTCATACTATATAGTGTGGGTAAGGCTGCATCCTTCTGTATTTGTTAACTGTTAGAGAGTTGAAAAGTGTTTCAGGTTTTAAATGGACAGCATCCTTACTGCCAAAAACATATCATCCACTGGTCTTCCTCTCTTCACTGTGTGTGGGGTGGAGGTGAAAGTGAGACTTTCACCTGTGAAAAACAGCAACAGTCATTTATTATTACTCTGTGCTCTAATAAAAACCTAAGTTGCAGAGTACAAAGACTGCCGGTGAATAAAAGGAGTTTTAAAATGACTTGTCTTGACCTTCCAATGTTACTGGCCTGTATGGATCAGTTACACCATTTTCACTATACTAAAACTAGAGCAATTACACACCCAATACCTCCTTTGCGAGCATTT
>NW_025733558.1:0-896 GCF_021292245.1 Micropterus dolomieu
GATGGCGTTAAGGCTGGACTCACCCACTCCCTGGCCGCCTTTAGGATTGTAGAAAGCAGGGCCTCAAGCGTGGAGACGGAGGAGAGAATTCGGCTTCTGGTGCTGAGTCTGCTGACGTGAACGTAGAAGATGTCGCCAGTTCGTCCGAATAATTCAGCGTCTGATGGGGATAGCGATGTGCCCAGAGGTAAGTGGATGGAAGTAGCTTGTAATAATTTGCATTATTGGATGTTAGCGTAGCGTGCTCGACACGATGTTGCTTGGTCTCGGTTCGTTTGCGGAATGCAAGAGCAAAGAAGAGGAAGTGTGTTGTGTGGGTATTTATGGAAAGCCTGGAGTGACGTCATTGATGTGTGGTCCCGCTCCTGAAACTCTGCTGGAAGCCCCACTTAATTTTACAGTAGAACAATGGCAACCCTGCTGCCCAATTCTTTACTGTTTTTTTACAGGAAAATTCTTAACAGTGTGGAGCTCTCTGTGCAGTTAAACAGGAATTCTATCATTTAAGTATCCCAATTAAAATCTGGTGTCAAATATTTGAAAGTGTTATGGGGGCCACTCAGTCATCAGAACTACAGCAGACGGGAGGAGAATCCCATTGAGACTCTACATGCAGAGATCTGTAGAAACGTCCTACGTATTCAGAAAAAGACTCCTGTGTAGGCCAGAATTAGGCCGGTTTCCATTGATAACTTACTTAAAAAAGAGCACTAATCTTTCTCAAGTCCACAAGACTCCCTCCAATTCAAGAGCTGAGCCCTGACGGGAGTCCCTAATGCCGGCTGGTCCTGAAACTAACAAATCCTGCACCATGTCACACCTTTCTCAAACCAGCACTGCTTTACAAAGACCAGTTAGAGGAAACCATATGATCCCTCAAAGCAAAAATACTTATT
>NW_025733559.1:0-482 GCF_021292245.1 Micropterus dolomieu
GGTGGAGAGAGAGAGACAGGTGGAGAGAGAGACAGACAGGGGGAGAGAGAGACAGGTGGAGAGAGAGAGACAGGTGGAGAGAGAGACAGACAGGTGGAGAGAGAGAGACAGGTGGAGAGAGAGACAGACAGGTGGAAAGACAGACAGGTGGAGAGAGAGACAGACAGGTGGAGAGAGAGAGACGGGTGGGGAGAGAGACAGGTGAAGTGACAGACAGGTGGAGAGAGACAGACAGGTGAAGAGAGAGACAGACAGGTGGAGAGAGAGAGAGAGACAGGTGGAGTGACAGACAGGTGGAGAGAGAGACAGACATGTGGAGAGAGAGAGAGACAGGTGGAGAGACAGACAGGTGGAGAGAGACAGACATGTGGAGAGAGAGACAGACATGTGGAGAGAGAGAGAGACAGGTGGAGAGACAGACAGGTGGAGAGAGACAGACATGTGGAGAGAGAGAGAGACAGGTGGAGAGACAGACAGGTGGA
>NW_025733560.1:0-909 GCF_021292245.1 Micropterus dolomieu
GCTTCAGCGTGTGAAGCTACATGACTCCTTACTTTGGCTCTCATGCCATCCCACTTTAAGTCAGTGTGAGATAAAGATAATCTCATTGTACCAACTTATTATTTCTTCTCTTTTGGTTTGTTTTAAAAATGGATATACCAGTATACAGTAAAACAAGTTGTATCTGGTTTATTCCAAAGTGAACAAAGCTATGAGAATAGACTGTATGACGCAAAGGAACAGTCAAATATGTACATATGATCTCTGCAGTTAATCTCAAAGTGCACTGAGGCAGGACATCACACAGAGGCTGCAGTGAAGGAAGAGCAGCAATATACTGAAACTGAAAAGTATGAAAAAAGCTCTAGATTAAATATTAGAAGGGTGGAGCTCGGCTTCTTTCCTTCCTGTGGTCAGGCTGCTGTGTGAGTGTGGATGATACTGTATGGTGTGATATAAAACATTACAGACTTATTCTAGAGACAGAAATCGCCACAAGGTTTAAAATTAATTTTGGCTGATTCCCAAATCTGTTCTAAATGTAGAAGTTGAAATTATAACTGTGTTCAGGTATGAGATAAAGGTAAACTGTGGCAAATATTTTTTAAGCATTTGACTTATCAATTTTAAACATTAAACATTGTTCATAATCATCATTTTATATAATTTAGTTTATGACATTTACATTGGTAAGGTATAAACGCAACGAGAGTCTGCTGGTGTAAAAAAAAACTGTCGTAGTCTTGTAAAAACTTCAATTTAAAGAAAGAGAAATGAATATCTAGGGTTGCAGGGGTCGCACCACATTGCATAACATCACAAATCAAAAATGATTATTTACTAAACCCCACCTTCCTCTGATTTTCTGAAGTGTGCTAACACAATATAAAGATGTACAGTACCTTGTACTGAGAGAAGGAAAACAACAAA
>NW_025733561.1:0-399 GCF_021292245.1 Micropterus dolomieu
CCACACAGATCCAGACCACACAGATCCAGACCCCACAACTCCAGACCACACAGCTCCAGACCCCACAGACACAGACCCCACAGCTCCAGACCCCACAGCTCCAGACCACACAGCTCCAGACCACACAGATCCAGACCACACAGATCCAGACCACACAGATCCAGACCACACAGATCCAGACCCCACAGACACAGACCCCACAGCTCCAGACCCCACAGACACAGACCCCACAGATCCAGACCACACAGCTCCAGACCCCACAGCTCCAGACCCCACAGACACAGACCCCACAGATCCAGACCACACAGACACAGACCCCACAGCTCCAGACCCCACAGCTCCAGACCACACAGCTCCAGACCCCACAGACACAGACCCCACAGCTCCAGACCCCACAGA
>NW_025733562.1:0-873 GCF_021292245.1 Micropterus dolomieu
GTCTGTCTGTTACGAACATGTCTGTCTGTTTGGAACATGTCTGTCTGTTACGAACATGTCTTTCTTTTAGGAACACGTCTGTCTGTTACAAACACGTCTGTCTGTTACGAACATGTCTGTCTGTTTGGAACATGTCTGTCTGTTACGAACATGTCTTTCTTTTAGGAACACGTCTGTCTGTTACAAACACGTCTGTCTGTTACGAACATGTCTGTCTGTTACAAACACGTCTGTCTGTTACGAACATGTCTGTCTGTTTGGAACATGTCTGTCTGTTACAAACACGTCTGTCTGTTACGAACATGTCTGTCTGTTACAAACACGTCTGTCTGTTACGAACATGTCTGTCTGTTTGGAACATGTCTGTCTGTTAGGACCACGTCTGTATCTTAGGAACATGTCTGTGTGGCACATGTCTGTCTGTTTGGAACATGTCTGTTAGGAACACGTCTGTCTGTTAGGAACACGTCTGTCTTTTAGGAACACGTCTGTCTGTTACGAACATGTCTGTCTGTTTGGAACATGTCTGTCTGTTAGGAACATGTCTGTCTGTTTGGAACATGTCTGTCTGTTACGAACATGTCTGTCTGTTTGGAACATGTCTGTCTGTTAGGAACACGTCTGTCTGTTAGGAACATGTCTGTCTGTTACGAACATGTTTGTCTGTTTGGAACACGTCTGTGTGGCACACGTCTGTCTGTTTGGAACATGTCTGTCTGTTAGGAACATGTTTTTGTGGAACACGTCAGTATGTTAGGAACATGTCTGTTAGGAAAATGTCTGTCTGTTACGAACACGTCTGTCCGTTACGAACACGTCTGTCTGTTAGGAACACGTCTGTCCGTTACGAACACGTCTGTCTGTTATGAACAT
>NW_025733563.1:0-745 GCF_021292245.1 Micropterus dolomieu
TGCGTTGACCTTGGACCTCAGAAAACACAGTGGACCAACACCAGCAGATGACATGGCACCCCAAACCATCACTGACTGTGGAAACTTTACACTGGACTTCAAGCAATGTGGATTCTGTGCTTCTCTTCCTCCAGACTCTGGGACCTTGATTTCCAAAGGAAATGCAAAATTAACTTTCATCAGAGAAGCACAGAATCCACATTGCTTGAAGTCCAGTGTAAAGTTTCCACAGTCAGTGATGGTTTGGGGTGCCATGTCATCTGCTGGTGTTGGTGAGAGTGGCTTGACACAAGGAATGCGACAGCTGAAACCCATGTCTTGCATACGTCTGTGCGTGGTGGTTCTTGAAGCACTGACTCAAGCTGCAGTCCACTCTTTGTGAATCTCCCCTTTTGTGTCTTGCCCTCCTTGTGCAAGGTGTCAATGGTCGTCTTTTGGACAGCTGTCAAGTCAGCAGTCTTCCCCATAATTGTGTAGCCTACAGAACTAGACTGAGAGACCATTTAAAGGCCTTTGCAGGTGTTTTGAGTTAATTAGCTGATTAGAGTGTGGCACCAGGTGTCTTCAATATTGACCCTTTTCACAATATTCTAATTTTCTGAGATACTGATTTTGGGGTTTTCATTAGTTGTCAGTTATAATCATCAAAATTAAAAGGAATGAACACTTGAAATATATCAGTCTGAGTGGAATGAATGTATACATTATACAAGTTTCACTTTTTGAATGGAATTACTGAAATAAA
>NW_025733564.1:0-412 GCF_021292245.1 Micropterus dolomieu
ATTGGTCAGAGAGAATCGTCACTATTCACTGCATCATCATTGTGTGCGCCAGACAGAGGCCAGCAACAGAAAGTTTTATATTTTACAGTTTTCGTATGTAATTTCGTCACTAAATCCACTTCTGAGAAGTTTTGAGGTGAGAAATCAACTGTGTAGATACAGTTCAACGTTTAGTCCTAAAAGACGATGCAACTCCGACTCTGTTTGGGCCTGGAAATTCACAGTCACAACCTGTAAGTATGCTTTATTGGTTGTGAATTATATTTAAAATGGTTTCGGCAATGTAACTTCACAGACTGGTCAAGTGCGGAGTTGTTGTAAACGTTGGCTAACACAGCTAAAGTTATAGCTATAATGCTAATGTTACACCTGATGTGAAAGCTACTGAGCAAACGTTCAAATTGTTTGGCCA
>NW_025733565.1:0-1092 GCF_021292245.1 Micropterus dolomieu
ACCGTGCAAGACTGAGCACAGCAGCAAGGCACAAGGTACTTGTACCACATCAGCAAGGTATCGCCCAGGCAGAACTTTCAAGGCAGACAGGGGTTTCCAGATGTGCTGTCCAAGCTCTTTTGAAGAAGCACAAAGAAACGGGCAACCTTGAGAACTGTAGGTGCTATGGTCAGCCAAGGATACTTAATGCAGCAGAAGAAAGACAACTCATGCTTACTTTGCTCTGAAATCGGAAGATGTCCCGCAGTGCCATCAGGTCCGAACTGGCAGAAAGCGGTGCGACTGGCTGTCATGGAAGACTTGCGGCCAAAAAGCCATACCTCTGAGATGGAAACGAGGCCAAGCGACTCAGCTATGCACGAAACCAGCTGTACACGACAACACAGGGAACTGGGGCGCAGAAAAATGGCATCTGGTGCTCTGGACTAATGAGTCAATATTTTTAATATCTGGCTGTAGGAGCAGGCCGAGCGGTACAAGAATGACTGTCTGCAGGTAACAGTGAATCATGGTGGAGGTTCCTTGCAAGTTTGGAGCTGCATTTCTGCAAAAGGAGTTGGGGATTTAGTCAGAATAAATGGTCTCCTCATTGCTGAGAAGTACAGGCAGACACTTAGTCATCGTGCAATACCAACAGGGAGGCATCTGATTGGCCCCAAATTTATTCTGCAGCATGACAACGACTCCAAAAATACAGCGAAAGTCATTAAGAGCGATGTTCAGCGTCAAGAAGAACACCGAGTCCTGGAAGCGATGCCCCACAGAGCCCCGAAGAGACACGAAGAGAGAGAGAGAGAATCAACTGAGGCTGCACAGAAAAAGGGTTTGAAAGAGGCCAATGCTTTTGAGTTACATGACGGATGCATACTTTGAATTCTGTCTTGTACTCATCATAAAAACGAGGTTTCACTGAGATGTGAACTCAGATTTCTGCGTTTTGAGGCCACAGTGCTCAAAACGAAGGGGCCAGTACGGTCCATCAGAAGTACTTGTCGGATCACGGCCAAATAGCTTGGGGAACCCCCTCCCCAGACAGCTTTCCCACGCCTTGTCTCTGCAGAGATGACATTCATGGTGATATCATGTAGGAAG
>NW_025733566.1:0-673 GCF_021292245.1 Micropterus dolomieu
GTTCAGTGTGCTAAAAAAGACCTGAAGAAGACCCTTTGCGGGTCGAAACGTTGTCGTTTATTTTGCACACTTGTTGTTTATTGTAAATAGTTCTTTGGTTTTTTGAAAATAAATATATATTCTATTTTAAAGAGACTCTCTCTTGTTGTTTTTTTGGAGTCAGTTTTTTTTGGAGTTAGTTTTTTTTGGAGTTAGTTTTTATACATTTAAATATGTATGGATGGACAGAGGTCCGCTACGGGAGACGCCGTCAGCGGGCCCGTGAACCTCCTTGGGACCGGGGTTACGGGAGGTCCGAGGGCTGGATGGACCGTGCACCCTCCTTCCCGTTTCGGAGGGAGACAGTCCCCTTCCCTAACCCTAACCCTAACCCCCTAACCCTAACCCTAATTAGGGGCAACTCCCTAACCTCGACATTTTTTTCTGGGCGTGCCAAAGCGCTCAAACTCAGACAGAAATGTTTCTCGTCGCCTCCTGAGTTGGAAAAACCCCTTATTTCAGCTTTTTCACTTTTTGGAATATTTTTCAGAAGCACTTTAGAGGTATGCTGCCTTCGCAATTCCATTCGGCGTTTTTTTCTGAACATGCACATACCACTTTTATGTATTTTGCACACCACAAAAAAAGTTGCAATATAATGAACAACCACCAGGTGGCGCATGGAAAAAATGCA
>NW_025733567.1:0-2688 GCF_021292245.1 Micropterus dolomieu
GACTGACTACATAACAGATACTGGACACAGGGCAATAGACAGGACAGAACCAAAAACACTATAAGACAGATACTGTACAGATCAAAACAACAACACTGAAGTACAAGGACCAGAAGTAAATACTAAGACAAACACCGGACTGGGAACTAAGACATGGAACCAAAACACAGACTAAATAACAGCTACAAACCCAAACCCTCAGAATGAAAACCCAAAAACACAGCACTCAGGACAGGATCATGACAGACACTGAAATAAGAAATAGGAAGAAAACATGAATCAACAGTTATAAACATTAGTATTATTTTTTGCTCTATTTTTGTTAATAAGCCTTAATGCTTCATATGATACATAAAAAAATTAGACAACAGCACATGAGAGTGTGAATGCTAAATTATATCACAAAAATAGTCCCAAACTAACAAAACCATCACTTCATATAAAGTCAGTTCCCCTTCAGTATCTGTTCAGAATATCAGGTCTGTCTGATCAAATACTTCTGGTCTTCCTGCTCTTTAGTTTGACATCTACAGAGCCACGTTATTTAGTCTCTCTGATGTCAGTAAACACAATAATACTTATAAATTTGTAGCTGCATACACAAATATAGAATAAGCAAAGACAAGGAAATATGGACTTTTTGGGACTTTATTTAAAAGAATAACAGTACAAAAGGAATGAAATAGAGAAACTTCATTTGACATTTAACTACTTAAACCAACAGAAGAAGCTAAAACATTCAACAACCCTTTAAAAGTCTCAGCTAATAGCCATATAATGTTTCAAAACAGATCAAAATATAGATATTTTACAAAAACAACACACACCTGATTAATTAAGGAAAACCTCACAATCATAAGTTAATATTTATTTGGCCTGGTTTGAATCAAAACAAAATCTTTAAATCTTATCAGTGTTTAAGAAATATACAAGCAAACTATTTACACAACTGGAAAACAAATGGTGTTGATGCTTATAGTGTGTGTGTGTGTGTGTGTGTGTTTGTGTGAGGTTAGGGTGGGCAACACTGATACGACATATCATTGTTTGATTGTGTAATTTCAAGTTGTATTACTGATGCTGTACATTTTGTGAAATTCAATTTAGAAGCCATTTAGTGAATTAAACATAAACCAATATATTTCACCGCAGTTAGAAGGTGTCCAGTTTACGCAGCATGTTTTTGGATATTGCTGATTGATTTGCAGTTTTGCCAGTGATCGAATAAAACCAGAGAAACAAAGAACAACTTTCTCATTAAAACAGTAAAGACAACGTTTTACGGGTTGACAAATATCTGTTATTTATCATCATATTACCAGACCCTATGAATGAATGAATGTATATATATATATATATATATATATATTGAAGAGTTCTGTGATGCTTTCATTGTTGTTTTACTTCTCTTCAAGAAAAAAAAATATAAATGATCCTTATTTAATTTACCAATGAGAGGAAATTCCACTTTTTCAATTGAAACTAAATATTCAAAATAATTTAATGTCACTGTTAATATTTGATAACATTTGATTTTTTTTTGTTAACTAATTTTTAAAATTGGTTTTCATTGTAAGGCATTCAATAAGCATTTACTCCTCAATCCCAACCCTGATTCTATCAGTTTATAAAAGGTGATCAATAATCAATGAATTCCCAGTTTACAGAGGAGGATGTTTCTTGATCCAATGTAAAAGTTATCCATAAACCTAAAGAGACAAAAAGAATACAATTAGATAAACTAAAAAACTAAATAATTTACCAGAAATGTTCAATTCCACAAAGCAAAACAAGTATTTACCTTTTATGCTTTTGAAGTCATTTGTTTTAATTTGGATCAACACCAATTAAATAAATTTGTGTCACTGTTTCTCTAAAGGTTAATATTTGAGTTTTTAATATTTAATATTAAATTTACATCTAAATATACAACAGTTTCACCTTTGTTCTTTTCTTTACAACTACAACATGTCACAGAATTTTTACAGATAAAGAAACAATCTCAAAAGTTTACCGATAGTTTAACAACAAGGGTAAAATTCATGTCCCGTATGAAGCAATTCACTGTGTTCAGGGTGGCGTGTTTGTCATTTACGCTTTTGGATTCAGCTCCTCCAAGACTTCAGGGTTGCTTACAGCTGTAAGGTCAGAAACACACTGTTAGTCCACATCCTGCTCTGACACTGAGTTTTACAAACAGCCAACACTGCTGGAGTCAGGTCAGAGAAAACTGAATGAAAAAAAGTTTTACTTACGAGATGGAGGGCGTTTGGCTGAAATAAAAAGAAAAGACAAATTATTTATGTTGTTGCAGTTATAAATGTCTGACTTTATCAAAAAAAGACGTTTTTGTTTTGGTCTCTCACCTTTGTTCTTTTTGTAAATGAAGTATTCAATGACAGCGATGGCGACGAGAGCAAGAACAACCACTGCAACAATGACGATGATGACAGTCATGTCAGAGGGATTCCCTGCAGAAAACAACAAAACACAGTCACAACCTGTTCAGATGAAGCAGGAAAATCCATCTGCCAACCAGACCTCAATCATGTATAAAGACACTCTGTTTGTTTGTTCTGCTGTTAATTTCATTTTATCTCCACTTGTCTGAAAATCATTTTCAAAAACTTTCAAGGCCTTGATTTTTTCACAAACTTTCAAGGAAAGTACATTTAAGCACTTTCAATA
>NW_025733568.1:0-2504 GCF_021292245.1 Micropterus dolomieu
CACTATGGGAACGCCTCTAGGCGAAGCAGGTCTGAACGTGAATGAAATCACTCCAATCCTATTGGCTTGTTGCTAGAACGGTAAGGTGTGACGGAATAACCGGAGGAGTATAAAGCACACCTGTACACACTCATCATTAGCTTTTTTCTATTCAGCAGGCGCTCTGTATGTTGTTGAAGAAAGCTCCAGTCCTACAAGCAGCGAAATGTCTTACCCGAGGAAGAAGTCTACCAGCATGTCCGGCAATCAGAGGTACAGAAAGTGTGTTTTTCCTTGCCCTCGGTACATCACGGATGGAGATTCACATGAGATGTGTGTCTCATGTTTGGGGATGGAGCACGCCCGGGCAGCTCTCGAGGGGGCTGCCTGCGGCCATTGCGAAACCCTTTCCGTGCGGGTACTGAGGTCCCGCATGGCCCTCTTTTCCGAGGATGGCCGGATGTGCTCTCCCCGTGGGGTGGGCCCGGCGGCCGCTCAGGCGGCCCGGCGGCTTCACTCATGGGGTTCACAGCGTGATCTGTCGGAGGATTTCGGGACGGCTGAGGCTTTTTCCCTACCTTCGCCCGCTGGCTCCGACGCTTCCTTCCCTCGTTCGGGAGCCCGTTTCTCGGCTTCTCCCGCTCGCGGTTTGGATCCGGAGACGCTGCAGCAATCCGACTCCGAGGAGGTGGACGTGCTCGGCGTAATGGACGATGACTTCCGGGTGTCGGGGCAACGTCATCAGGCCGCGCCCGACTATGACGAGCTGCTGGAGGTGGTGACTAGAGCCGTGGCTAAGCTCGACATCGACTGGCCACAGGAGGAGCAGACACCACAGGCCAGTGGGAAGCTTGATGAAAGGTTTCTTAAGCACCACGCACCACCTCCACGCCGATCTCTGCCATTTTTTCCTGATTTACATGATGAACTGAGTAAATCATGGGGCAGACCCTTCTCTACACGGCTTTCCACACCCCGATCGCTTAACTACAACAATGTGATGGGGGTTAAGGACCGTGGTTATGGGAGGATGCCTCGGGTGGAGGATGCGCTTGCGAGCTATCTCTCCCCTCGACTTGCGTCCTCCCTGGAGAAGCCGGCGTTACCATCCAAACCATGTCGCACCACATCCACGCTCGTGGGGAAGGCGTACATGGCAGCGGGCCAGGCAGGTGCGAGCTTGCACACCATGGCGGTGCTTCAAGCCTACCAAGCCGACCTGCTTCAGGAGATGGTTCAAAGGGGGGGTCCCTCTGAGGAAGATCTGGCGGAACTTCGCAGAACCACGGACCTGTCTCTCCGGGCCACCAAGGAAACGGCCCGCTCTATTGGTCGATCCATGTCGGTTCTGGTGGCCACGGAGCGTCACCTATGGCTCAACCTCGTGGGCATGTCAGAGAGGGATAAGAGCTGCCTCCTCGATGCACCGGTGAGCACGGCGGGCCTCTTCGGTGACGCGGTGGACTCGGTGGTGGATCGGTTCCAGCACGTTAAGACGCAAGGCGAAGCGTTCCGCCAGTACCTCCCTCGCCGGTCTGCACCCCAGGCAGCTGAGGCTGCCGGGCGTAGATCCCTTCCCTCTACGAGCTCCTACCGAGAGGAGAGGAAGCAGAGTGTCGCTTCTCGGGGGCCCCCCGAGGGGCTGGGGCAGCGAGGCGGCGCTCTCAACCTCAGCCTTCTGTGAGACGCGATCTGAGGACCGTCACCCAGTCCCGTCGGAGCTCAGGGAAGAGGTCCTGAAGACCGGGGTAGGGGAGTTTTTTCGGACTACGGACTACGTTCCTAGGGGTTGTATGGGATTCGACAATGATGCGATTTCCCCCAGTTGCTCTGCTCCCGGGGGTTCTGGAGCGGGTCCGCCAGGACAATGTCGGCCTACTGCTCGTAGCCCCGTTCTGGCCAACCCGGGTGTGGTTCTCGGACATCATGGCGCTCCTGGACGGCCCGCCGTGGCGGGTCCCTCTGAGGAGAGACCTGCTGTCCCAGGCGCAGGGCCGGGTTCTTCACCCTTGCCCCGAGTTCCTCCAGGACCGGTTCTCTGCTGGTCTTTCCCCTTCCACCCTCAAGGTGTACGTGGCAGCTATTTCGTCTTTCCACACCCCTCTGAGGGAGGGGTCCTTGGGGAAACTTCCCTTGGTTGTACGTTTCCTCCGTGGTGCCCGGAGGATGAGACCTGCGACTCAGTCCAAGGTTCCCCCTTGAGATCTGGCGGTGGTTCTTGGGGCGTTGGCTGAGGCCCCCTTCGAACCCCTAGAGTCAGCTGAGGCTAAGCACTTGACCCTCAAGATGGCCTTTCTCCTTGCTATCACCTCTCTGAGGAGGGTGGGGGATCTCCAAGCGCTTTCGGTTTCCCCGCAAAGCCTGGAGTTTGCCCCGGGGAATATTAGGGCTATCCTGCACCCTCGTCCAGGATACATCCCTAAAGTGCCTTCTTGTGCGGCAGGGTCCACGGTGCTGCAGGCATTTCATCCTCCACCTCATGTGACGGCGGAGGACGGGAGACTTCATCTGCTCTGCCCTGTCAG
>NW_025733569.1:0-1446 GCF_021292245.1 Micropterus dolomieu
GGTTTGTCTGCTCCACACGCAGTATCCGGTCGGCCAGCATGCGCTGTGCGTCCTGCACGTTGGCGTGCGGCAGAATGTAAGCACCAACCAGAATGAATGAAGCAAACTCACGGGGGGAGTAAAGCGGTTTACAGTTTATGATTACAAATTCCAGATTAGGAGAACAGTGCTGCTGAATGGCGTTTGCATTGTCCTGCTCACAAGCGAGAGCTTTCCGATTTAAACAAATTCTGCCCCTCTTATGCCAAGTTACAAGGACTTTACACATGACAGGATATCCAGTGACTGTTAGCACGGCGCTAAAAGCTACAAGATCTTGAGTTTGATTCCCAAGCTCGCCACTCTTAGTGCTTTGACAAGACCAGATCACCAAGTGTTGTACGATGTGAGCAAGGGAAACGGGACCGTGTGGCCTAACGGACAAGGCGTCTGACTTCGGATCAGAAGATTGAGGGTTCGAGTCCCTTCGTGGTTGAAGGCCCCTCCGTTATTTATGGAGAAATACTTAAAGCCATCGTGACAGACCGTATAAGAAGTGAGTATTTTCAAGTTTAAACAATTTGTGCTTGCATAGACTTGGAGCCACTTTGCACACGACTCAACATCCAAAACTTGTCCGTTTCTTTTTTTTTACTTCTGGAGGACAAATTGTTTAAAAAAAGAACCACAAAAGCAGGCGGCTCAGGTCAAAGGTTTTGAGTGTACTGCTCACCTGGAAGGTGGTCACACATGACTTAACATCCAGTATGGAGCCATTGTCTGTTTTAGTCTGTCCCTGTTGTTTTATGCATTGAATTTTCTTAGCAAAAAGAAAGAAAGAAGCACCCCACAGCAGGCCGGTTAGCTCAGATGGTTAGAGCGTGGTGCTAATAACGCCAAGGTCATGGGTTCAACCCCCATACTGGCCAGTGCTGTCCATTTAACAACTCGACGTCAGAATCAGAAGGAGCTTTGTTGCCAAGTACCTTCTTACACATACAAGGAATTTGCTTTGGTGTTGAGGTGCTACATACAGCTGACATAAATAGATGTAGAGATATGTAATAAACAAATGCAAGTTATATATGAAGAATAGAGAAAAATAATACAACTGACAATATAAAAAAATGGAACATTAACAACAAATATTTGTGGCGAGAGGTTTTGGTCCTGATGGACCGCAGCCTCTTGCCAGAGGGGAGAGTCTGAAACAGTTTGTGACCGGGATGGGAGGCGTCAGCTGCTGCAGTCTTTCCTGCTCGCCTCAGAGTCCTGGAGGCGTGCAGGTCCTGAAGCCATGCAAGATTGCAGTCAATCACCTTCTCTGCAGAGCGAATGATACGCTGCAGCCTGCCCTTGTCCCTGGCAGTGGCAGCAGCGTACCAGATGGTGATGGAGGAGGTGAGGATGGACTCAATGATGGCGGTGTAGAAGTGCACCATCATTGTCTTTGGCAGGCTGAACTTC
>NW_025733570.1:0-739 GCF_021292245.1 Micropterus dolomieu
GGACATCTGGCATTTCATGAGGAGGCTGGCTGTCGGTTGCACCACCGATGCTCATCCCCTCTACCCCACCTTCATGGGCTGCCTGTCTGCATGTATCTTTGAGTGGGATGCAGGGGACCTCAGTCTGTTGCGGCAGGCTAAGAGAGAGCAGCTCAGACAGGAGGGTGTGCCAGCGCTTACTGATATCCTGGTGGACAGGAGAATCACTAAGAAGGAGCTGAGCCAGTACTGCAGAAGGAGGACGCGCGGGGAGAAGGGGACCATCAGCCTCATCGAGCAGCTGCTGCAAACACTGGAGGGGCCAAAAGGGAGAGACCTCATGGGGGTGCCGCTGCTGGAACAGGTGCGCATGGAGCACATCTGGCGGGTGCAGAAACGGCACGTCAAGTGCATCCAGGACGTGCCAGGTGTGCAGCTGTACACAGTGACAGGCACCACCACCACCAAAGGCGGCGTTGTCCTGACCAGGTACCGCTGTGCCAGAGGGTCCACGTCCCTGGAGTCGTTTCACTGCCACCTCAACAGGTTCATTCCAGGTTGGTGTCTCTCTTGTGGGATTTTAAATAATTTCTAAGGTTTTTTTCAACACATTTAAAGATTGAAAAGCAAAACCATATTTTGTTGTTTTCCCAGGAACCAGTGCAAACGCACTGAACTTCCAGTTGTACCTGCTGGAAGGCCTCAACAGGTGGAACCAGGATCGAGGGACTGCAGCAGTGACCAGCAAGCCCTCATCTCT
>NW_025733570.1:792-1645 GCF_021292245.1 Micropterus dolomieu
TCAACACCAACAGCCTGAAGGTGTTTGGCCGGGTACTTGTGCCAAACTTCAGGCCACCTGCCAGATACACTGGTATGTCTTAAATGATGATGATGATGATGTGGCTTTTGTTTTGGTTTGTGGGTTTTTAGTGTATTAATGTTTGACGTTAAAATAAAACAATTACTGCTGCCTCCTCCCAGCCTGCTGCCTCTTTCCCGCCTGCTGCCTCCTCCCAGCCTGCTGCCTCCTCCCAGCCTGCTGCCTCCTCCCAGCCTGCTGCCTCTTTCCCGCCTGCTGCCTCCTCCCAGCCTGCTGCCTCCTCCCAGCCTGCTGCCTCCTCCCAGCCTGCTGCCTCTTTCCCGCCTGCTGCCTCCTCCCAACCTGCTGCCTCTTTCCCGCCTGCTGCCTCCTCCCAACCTGCTGCCCCTTTCCCGCCTGCTGCCTCCTCCCAACCTGCTGCCTCTTTCCCGCCTGCTGCCTCCTCCCAGCCTGCTGCCTCCTCCCAGCCTGCTCCCTCCATGGCTGCTGCGTCCGGGGTATGTAAAGACATAATTATGTGTATATAAACATATATAAACCGCATCTGCATTTTGTCCCACCTCACTGTCCTCGTGGTTTTTTCAGGTGGTGGATGACAGTGGCATGCCAGGGTTGGACAAAGTTGACAGCTTGGCAGAGTATCTGGTGGAGCTGAGAAACCAGACCGCTCTGTACCTGAACAACCAGCAGGTCAGTAACATTTATTGTCTTGCTACTTTCCCAATCTTGTAATACATGTTCACACTTAACACTTAACTCGTCTTTTCATGTGCTGTTGTGTTCTCTCTCTGCTTAGGTGAGCACCATTGTTGCTCTGTGGCAGAACCTGCCG
>NW_025733571.1:0-2344 GCF_021292245.1 Micropterus dolomieu
GCATTTTTCAGAGACACTACAAAAGAGGAAAACAGATTGCCATCGATAACCCAAACTCTAGGGTTAACTCGTAATTTTCATTACATTTGTTATGTAGTAAATCTACAACTGCAAAGCAATTTAGTGATCCCTACCATGTAGTGATCAAATGTCAATGCTCTCTCTCTCTTCCCCATATTTAAAATGTGTAAAACTAATACCGCAAAACTCATCAGGATCAATCTTCTGTGTGTAAGTTAACATGTTGCAAATTTTACCCTTGCTGCTAAGAGTTAGTACATGACACGCAACATTAGTCCTCATTTTCTGAGCTGCTTTCTGAGCTGCTTTTGTCAAGCTTTGTGAGACGTGAAAACATTTATTTCAGCCCCACAATGTTTCTACATCACTGAAAAGAGCATGTGAAAATCTAGTTTTGGGGAGAAGTCTGTTTTTGCTTGTGATAAGCTGGGCCCAAATCGCGCCATCAAAACTTCTAGTTTCACATTTAAAAAACCCTGCCCCCGCCTTCATACTATTTACTTGTTTTGTGAAGCACATGCAGGAAGGATTGAATTACAATCAGCAGTGGTTCCCCTTCGAGGGAACTCGAACTGCGTCGGTTACGACACTATGGGAACGCCTCTAGGCGAAGCAGGTCTGAACGTGAATGAAATCACTCCAATCCTATTGGCCTGTTGCTAGAACGGTAAGGTGTGACGGAATAACCGGAGGAGTATAAAGCACACCTGTACACACTCATCATTAGCTTTTTTTTATTCAGCAGGCGCTCTGTATGTTGTTTGAAGAAAGCTCCAGTCCTACAAGCAGTATGTCTTACCTGAAGAAGAAGTCTACCAGCATGTCCGGCAACCAGATGTACAGAAGGTGTGTTTTTTCTTGCCCTCGGTACATCACGGATGGAGATTCTCATGAGATGTGTGTCTCATGTTTGGGGATGGAGCACGCACGGGCAGCTCTCGAGGGGGCTGCCTGCGCCCGTTGCGAAGCCCTTTCCGTGCGGGTACTGAGGTACAGCATGGCTCTCTTTACCGAGGATGGCCGGATGTGTTTTCCCCGTGGCGCGGGCCCTGCGGCCGCTGAGGCGGCCCGGCGGCTTCACTCATGGGTTCACAGCGTGATCTGTCGGAGGATTTCGGGACGGCTGAGGCTTTTTCCCGACCTTCATCCGCTGGCTCCGACGCTTCCTTTCCTCGTTCGGGAGCCCGTTTTCGGCTTCTCCCGCTCGCGGTTTTGGATCCGGAGACGCTGCAGCAATCCGACTCCGAGGAGGCGGACGTGCTCAGCGCAGTGGACGATGACTTCCGGGTGTTGGGGCGGCGTCATCTGGCCGCGCCCGACTATGACGTGCTGCTGGAGGTGGTGACTAGAGCCGTGGCTAAGCTCAACATCTACTGGCCACGGGAGGAGCAGACGCCACAGGCTAGTGGTAGTTTGATGAAAGGTTTCTTAAGCACCACGCGCCACCTCCACGCCGGTCTCTGCCATTCTTTCCTGATTTACATGATGAGTAAATCATGGGGCAGACCCTTCTCTACATGGCTTTCCACACCCCGATCACTGAACTACAGTAATGTGATGGGGGTTAGGGACCGTGGTTATGGGAGGATGCCTCGGGTGGAGGATGAGCTTGCGAGCTATCTCTCCCCTCGACTTGCGTCCTCCCTGGAGAAGCCGGCATTACCATCCAAACCATGTCGCACCACATCCACGCTTGTGGGGAAGGCGTACATGGCAGCGGGCCAGGCAGGTGCGAGCTTGCACACCACGGTGCTTCAAGCCTACCAAGCCAACCTGCTACAGGAGATGGTTCAGAGGGGGGGTCCCTCCGAGGAAGATCTGGCGGAGCTTCGCAGAACCACGAAGCGTTCCGCCAGTACCTCCCTCGCCGGTCTGGACCCAAGGCAGCTGAGGCTGCCAGGCGTAGGTCCCTTCCCTCTACGAGCTCCTACGGAGAGGAGGGAAGCAGAGTGTCGCTTCTCGGGGGCCCCCCGAGGAGCTGGGGCAGCGAGACGGCGCTCTCACCCTCAGCCGTCTGAGAGACGTGATCTGAGGACCGTCATCCAGTCCCGACAGAGCTCAGGGAAGACCGGGGTAGGGGAGTCTTTCTCCCCTCCCGCACCCCCCCCCCCCCCCCCCGGAGGCCGACCGAGGTCCCCTCCGCCGTGGCAACAGGTGATGTTATCCCGCCGTTTACACGTTCAGGACGCACCTGCCACCACCGAGTCCGCGCCGTACTGCCTGCCCCGAGGGTCTGCAGACGGACGGCATCCCGACTCACTCACCGTGGATCTTCGGCGGCTCCCCCCTGCCGTTCTGGGGCTTCAGGGGTCCACCAGAAGAT
>NW_025733572.1:0-1037 GCF_021292245.1 Micropterus dolomieu
TGGTCCTCAAACGAGTGTCCTCTGTCCTTCAGATGTAAGAAGACTGCAGAGTCTTGACATGAGGAGTTGGCCCTTCTGTGTTGAGCCACATATAGAGCCTCTCTATATGTATACTAGATTAGCAAGAATGTCTGAGAAGTTCATTCAAACTTATCTTTGCATTTCACCAGGAACTTCGACTAGTGAACTTCTGATCTTATGCAGCTCCGAAAGTACTGGTAGCTCTGCTGGTTTAGAAGCTGGTAAATCAACTCTATAAAGGCTCAGTCATCTTTATTTTTAAGGAAAAGAGCAATTATGCGGGCTCTGTGGCTTAGTTGGTTAAAGTGCCTGTCTAGTAAACAGGAGATCCTGGGTTCAAATCCCAGCGGAGCCTTATGGTCACTGTCCCCTACATGGGCATCATCTTGTTTGGTAACAGAGAAGACGTGGATTCAAATCCTTTCTTCCCTTGGAATAAAGACAGAAGGAGCAACTACACCACCTTGTCCCACACCCGCACTTGAACCCCAACCATCTGGGTGCAAACCAGAAGCCCTGACCGAGTAGTTTCTAGCTGCAGTACCGGAGGATGCAGTTTCAGGACAGCGACCCTTGTTTACTTTGCGCTAGCTAGCTAGCAGTGTTACTCTTGAAAGCCCCCCAAAGCCAATTCCCCTTACCACAACCATCACAGGGTGTTTGCCTAAACCTAGGTTATTCATCATATGCATGTCAACCGGTTAACACTACAGAAACCTACAGACAGGGTTAACCTCCTTCATGTTGCTGTGCATTTCCACCACCGCTCGACTAGATGGCGCTATCGCAAAAGAACTACGGTCCTAGAACTGCGATCGCAGGATTGCGGGGTTCCTGAAACTGCAGCCTCGGGATTAGCTCAAGAACAGTGCGTAGAGCGCTTCATGGAATGGGTTTCCATGGCCGAGCAGCTGCATCCAAGCCTTACATCACCAAGTGCATTGCAAAGCGTCGGATGCAGAGGTGTAAAGCACGCCGCCACTGGATACCAGAGCAGAGGAGTCGTGTTCTCTGGA
>NW_025733573.1:0-516 GCF_021292245.1 Micropterus dolomieu
AATAATGTAGATACAGTTTGAGGTATGAGGGCTAAACCTTTGTGGGATTTCAAAAATAGTCTTATTAACCCTGTTGCGTACAAATTTTAGGCTACAGAAATATTCAGGTGTAGAATTGATTTTTGGTTGTCGTATGGGGTTAAGTTTTGCACGTACCAAAAGGTCCTTCAGATTTTTGTTTTTCCTGTAGGCTGAAATTACTTGATGGTTCTGTAACACCCCCAAATCTATCATTACTGATTTGAAATTGGTTTTCAGCTTATTGTTCAGAATCATACTGGCTGATGAGAATGTAGTGATTATAGGAATGATTGTATTTCGGGATTTCTGTTTCTGAACTTGGAAAGATTTGAGACACTGTCTCAGAAAGGTTCTCGAGTAACCTCGTTCACGTAATACTCTGAAAAGAATTTGGACTGCTTTCCAAAAATCCTCTGTCTGCGTACATATTCGACTGAATCGCAACAATTGGGATTTCACAATGCCCTTAAACGTGTGTTTTGGGTGAAAACTTGT
>NW_025733574.1:0-929 GCF_021292245.1 Micropterus dolomieu
GTGGTGTGTGTTGTGTGTGTGTGTCCTGTGCTGTGTGTTGTGTGTGTGTCCTGTGTTGTGTGTTGTGTGTGTGTCCTGTGCTGTGTGTGTCCTGTGTTGTGTGTTGTGTGTTTGTCCTGTGCTTTGTGTGTCCTGTGTTGTGTGTTGTGTGTGTGTCCTGTGCTGTGTGTTTCCTGTGCTGTGTGTGTCCTGTTGTGTGTGTCCTGTGCTGTGTGTGTCCTATGATGTGTGTTGTGTGTGTGTGTCCTGTGCTGTGTGTTGTGTGTGTGTGTCCTGTGCTGTGTCCTGTGTGTGTGTGTGTGTCCTGTGTTGTGTGTGTGTGTGTGTCCTGTGCTGTGTGTGTCCTGTGTTGTGTGTGTGTGTGTGTGTGTGTGTGTGTGTGTGTCCTGGGGCTGTGTTTGTCCTGTGTTGTGTGTTGTGTGTGTGTCCTGTTGTGTGTGTGTCCTGTGCTGTGTGTGTCCTATGGTCTGTGTTGTGTGTTTGTCTTGTGTTCTGTGTTGTGTGTGTGTCCTGTGTTGTGTGTTGTGTGTGTGTCCTGTGTTGTGTGTGTGTCCTGTGCTGTGTGTATCCTGTGTTGTGTGTGTGTCCTGTGCTGTGTGTGTCCTGTGTTGTGTGTTGTGTGTGTGTCCTGTTGTGTGTGTGTCCTGTGCTGTGTGTGTCCTGTGTTGTGTGTTGTGTGTGTCAAATATATTAAGAGGCTTCAGGGGGGCTTCAGGGGTTTTCCAGGACATTCCAGGAGTCCTTGAATAAGTTACAGAATATTCCCCAAGGGTCCTTCAAGACCTCCAACGAGTCATTGAGATGAATTCAAGGATGCTTAGGAGAGATCCTGAAGTCCCACCTGTCTCACCTTTCCCACCTGTCTCATCCTGACAGGCTATTGGTCGGAGCTCCAAGGGAGAAGGCGGAGCCTAATGTTCCAGCCAATC
>NW_025733575.1:0-433 GCF_021292245.1 Micropterus dolomieu
ACAATGTTTCTATCAACAGCAAACATATTTCTACCAACAACGACAATGTTTCTGTCAACAGCAACAATGTTTTTATCAACAGCGACAATGTTTCTATCAACAGCGTCAATGTTTAGCAACAATGGTTCTATTAACAGTGATAATGTTTCTATCAAAAGCAACAATGTTTCTACCAACAATGACAGTGTTCCTATCACAGTGACAATGTTTCTATCAGCAGCAACAATGTTTCTACCAACAATGACAATGTTCCTATCAGTGACAATGTTTCTATCAACAGCGACAATGTTTCTTTCAACAGTGACAATGTTTTCTATCAACAGCGACAATGTTTTTATCAACAGCGACAATGTTTCTATCAACAGCGTCAATGTTTAGCAACAATGGTTCTATTAACAGCGACAATGTTTCTATCAACAGCAAACATATTTCT
>NW_025733576.1:0-634 GCF_021292245.1 Micropterus dolomieu
AGTGAGTCAGGATTGAGACAGGAGTGAGTCACGAGTGAGACAGGCTTGAGTAGAGATTGAGACAGGAGTTAGTCACAAGTCAGACAGGATTGAGACAGTTGTGAGCCAGGAGTGAGTCAGGAGTCAGAGACGAGTGAGTCAGGAGTCAGAGACGAGTGAGTCAGGAGTCAGAGACGAGTGAGTCAGGAGTCAGAGACGAGTGAGTCAGGAGTCAGACAGGCGTGAGTCAGGAGTCAGACAGGCGTGAGTCAGGAGTCAGACAGGCGTGAGTCAGGAGTCAGACAGGCATGAGTCAGGAGTCAGACAGGCGTGAGTCAGGAGTCGGACAGAAGTGAGTCAGGAGTCAGACAGAAGTGAGACAGGAGTCAGACAGAGTCAGACAGGCGTGAGTCACGAGTCAGACAGAAGTGAGACAGGAGTCAGACAGAAGTGAGACAGGAGTCAGACAGAAGTGAGTCACGAGTCAGACAGAAGTGAGACAGGAGTCAGACAGAAGTGAGACAGGAGTCAGACAGAAGTGAGACAGGAGTCAGACAGAAGTGAGACAGGAGTCAGACAGAAGTGAGTCAGGAGTCAGACAGAAGTGAGTCAGGAGTCAGACAGGAGTTAGTCACAAGTCAGACAGGAGTCAGAC
>NW_025733577.1:0-455 GCF_021292245.1 Micropterus dolomieu
TTCGCAACCCTCACCGCTAGATGCCACTAAAACTTACACACTGACACCGAGACCATTTTACACGCCTTCATCTCATCACGCCTGGATTATTGCAACAGCCTTTTCACCTGTTTAACCCAAAAATCTACTGATCGACTCCAGACTGTCCAGAACTCAGCTTATTTATTTTAGTTTTTATGTGTTTGATTGCCTTTGCACTCGTCAAAGCACTTTGTAACTTGTTTTGGAAAAGTGCTCTATTAATCATTATAATTGTTAAAGATTATTATAATAACATGCCGTTTAAAATTGGCGATGTTTCGGAACACTAGCGTTTTATTTTGAAATGTAACCGGACGTTTGTTGTTGCTAGGCGTTGCTAACTTGACTGCAGAGCCCTAAACGTATAAAATTAACGCTAAAGGGCTACCCATGGCGTTAACAAGCAACGCCAATGGGCTTTGACCGAGCGTCAG
>NW_025733578.1:0-1739 GCF_021292245.1 Micropterus dolomieu
CAGATCCACGTCTATGGGGCTCGAACCACTTCGGGGTGAAGTCTCCATTCCCCGGGCCTCAGCCCCTGCCTCAACAGCAGGTCTGCTCCCTGATTCTGCGTCCCCAGGAGATACATCGCTCCATGACCGCGCCCCAGCCCGTGAGGGAGGCGTCTGTTGAAAGAACCAGCCGGCGACAAGACCCTCCCAGCACGGGCCCCTGGGACAGGAACCAAGTTTCCTTCCAAACTGATAGGGAACGAAGACACTTGTGCGTAACCCAAACCAGACGGAGAGGATTCCCCTCGGGGAAAAACCCTTGTTCCTTAGCCACCACTGCAGGGGTCTCATGTGCAGCAGTCCAGATGGTATTACGCTGGACGCAGCCGCCAGGAGACCCAACACTCGTTGAAAGTGTTTCATAGTGATGGCGTGGCCTAACTTAAACTGACCTCTTCCCTGAGCTCCGTCGGGACTGGATGACGGTCCTCAGATCGCGTCTCACAGAAGGCTGAGGTTGAGAGCGTCGCCTCGCTGCCCTAGCCCCTCGGGGGGGGCCCCCGAGAAGCGACACTCTGCTTGCTCTCCTCTCAGTAGGAGCTCGTAGAGGGAAGGGACCTACGCCCGGCAGCCTCAGCTGCCTGGGGTGCAGACCGGCGAGGGAGGTACCGGCGGAACGCATCGCCCTGCGTCTAACGCTCCGTGGTTCTGCGAGGCTCCGCCAGATCTTCCCTAGAGGGACCCCCCCTCTGAACCATCTCCTGTAGCAGGTCGGCTTGGTAGGCTTGAAGCACCGCCATGGTGTGCAAGCTCGCACCTGCCTGGCCCGCTGCCATGTACGCCTTCCCCACGAGCGTGGATGTGGTGCGACATGGTTTGGATGGTAACGCCGGCTTCTCCAGGGAGGACGCAAGTCGAGGGGAGAGATAGCTCGCAAGCTCATCCTCCACCCGAGGCATCCTCCCATAACCACGGTCCCTAACCCCCATCACATTACTGTAGTTCAGTGATTGGGGTGTGGAAAGCCATGTAGAGAAGGGTCTGCCCCATGATTTACTCATGTAAATCAGGAAAGAATGGCAGAGACCGGCGTGGAGGTGGCGTGTGGTGCTTAAGAAACCTTTCATCAAGCTACCACTAGCCTGTGGTGTCTGCTCCTCCCGTGGCCAGTTCATGTTGAGCTTAGCCACGGCTCTAGTCACCACCTCCAGCTGGCGCGGCCAGATGACGCCGCCCCGACACCCGGAAGTCATCGTCCACTGCGCTGAGCACGTCCGCCTCCTTGGAGTCGGATTGCTGCAGCGTCTCCGGATCCAAAACCGCGAGCGGGAGAAGCCGAAAACGGGCTCCCGAACGAGGAAAGGAAGCGTCGGAGCCAGCGGATGAAGGTCGGGAAAAAGCCTCAGCCGTCCCGAAATCCTCCGACAGATCACGCTGTGAACCCATGAGTGAAGCCGCCGGGCCGCCTCAGCGGCCGCAGGGCCCGCACCACGGGGAAAACACATCCGGCCATCCTCGGAAAGAGAGCCATGCTGTACCTCAGTACCCGCACGGAAAGGGCTTCGCAACGGGCGCAGGCAGCCCCCTCGAGAGCTGCCCGTGCGTGCTCCATCCCCAAACATGAGACACACATCTCATGAGAATCTCCATCCGTGATGTACTGAGGGCAAGAAAAAAACACACCTTCTGTACATCTGGTTGCCGGACGTGCTGGTAGACTTTTTCTTCAGGTAAGACATACTGCTTGTAGGACTGGAGCT
>NW_025733579.1:0-525 GCF_021292245.1 Micropterus dolomieu
ACACACTGCTACAGGTACACACACATACTACACACTGCTACAGGTACACACACACTACACACAGCTACAGGTACACACACACTACACACTGCTACAGGTACACACATACTACACACACACACAGTACACACAGCTACAGGTACACACACATACTACACACACACACACTACACACAGCTACAGGTACACACACACTACACACAGCTACAGGTACACACATACTACACACTGCTACAGGTACACACACACTACACACAGCTACAGGTACACACACATACTACACACTGCTACAGGTACACACACATACTACACACTGCTACAGGTACACACACACACTACACACAGCTACAGGTACACACACAAACTACACACTGCTACAGGTACACACACACACTACACACAGCTACAGGTACACACACACACACACTACACACTGCTACAGGTACACACACACACACACACTACACACAGCTACAGGTACACACACACACTACACACAGCTACAGGTACACACACACATACTAC
>NW_025733580.1:0-1485 GCF_021292245.1 Micropterus dolomieu
GATGTATTATATGATATGAAATGCAGCAGTACTGTATCACTTAATATTACTACTACACATTGTTATTTTTATATTTTGTTCAGAGTATAACATGACATCATTTTCATTATTCTCATTGGTGTTAGGTCCAGGAAGAGATCGCTATGAGTCAAACACAGGTATGTGCCTTTACAAACTCTTTACTCCATCCTGACACTGACTTCTTTCTTCACTGTAAAAGTAGTAGTAGTTGTGATTCAGCGTTAAAGCTGACATTTTTAAATGAAACAATATCAGCTGCAGACCGATAATATTAACAGGAATTTAGGGCTCGGGAAATTCGTCAACATAGTTGATCCAGTGTTGGCAGGCCTTCGACCATCTAAAGTTTGGAAGTATTTTAGACCGACAGTCTCTGTGATCTGAGAAAAGCTTCACTGCAGCACAACTGTCCACGAATACGTGAAGCAGCATGAACACGTGAGCGAAAGTATCCTGGAGCACTGACGGCAGCACCGCAAATACTATTTACTTTCTGTCGCCACACGAGCATGGCACATCATCAGCACAAGGACACGTAGTATTTCTTAATCGCTTTCATGTTAAAAGTAATTTTTGCCCCGCTGCTGTCATTGTAGCATAACGTTACACCTCAAGACATCGAACGTTCGGCCGTTTCATATTTTCTGTTTTAATTAACGGCCACATATGAGCGAGAAAACAGCTGAAACTAACATTACAGACGATCTGTGACTGTCTGTACAGTCTGTGAATCCTTTCAATTGTTTTCTTTGCCCCACACTGATGCAGAAATACATTTGATTATCATACTGCAGTACTCAATATTGAAATTAATCCATGTCAAAAACATTTAAAGTTTTAAGTAAAGTAGCCTAATAATTAATGTCTGTTATTGTTGTTCTCACAACACATCAATGACATGGAAATTTGATTCATTTTAAGATTTGCTGCTATTCTTATTTTATATATATATATATATACACACATTATTCTAATGTGCTTCATCAGGATGATTAAAATATAGATTTATTTATTAGGAATGTTTTTGATATTTATTTTGGATAAATTGGTATGTTAATCGAGTAATAGGCAACTTTTTTCCTTTTAGAATACACAAAATTAGTCATTAGATTAATTGGCTAATTGAAAAAATAATTGTTTGATTAATTGACTTGAAAAATAATCGTTACGTACAGCCCTAATCAGAAATTGAATATCTGCAGGCTTAGAAGTTGTGATTATTTTACAGTACTTAATCTTAACGCTGTTCCTGAAGTTTAGCTGCCAGTAATCTTACTGCTAACGTCAGGCGAGATGGATTTATATAGCCTGCAGTGGAAAAGCTACATTTTGCAAGGGGTTGGGGTAAACAGCTGACTGAATGGGATATTGCTCAGCACTGGGGATGTAGCGATTGCTGGATTTCACTATTAACCGTGCTTTAAAACGTCACGGTTAATTAATCAGCGTTTCCCTCACATAGGG
>NW_025733581.1:0-768 GCF_021292245.1 Micropterus dolomieu
CTCCCATGCTCTAACACACAGTAACGATGAAATGTGTGCTGTTCTCACATTCTTCCTCTGTATGTACACATAAACAACAAGGCACGGAAATATAAAAGGAATTTATTTTATTGTTTGGGTACATTATTGTTCAGTGTACATGTTCACATCTGAAACAAACTTTACGTGCTTGATAACTCTCCCACCCCGCAGACATCTACACGTCAATACCGATTTATATTCATAGCGGCAAGTGCTATGTAGCTCCACATAGGGGACACAGGAAGTGACATATAGCACATTCATGCGGCGTCGGAACCGCGTAGGAAATTCACAGCCGCACCGGCAGAGCTCCAGAATATGCAACTCGGCCGGCTCACGCGCGGACGCGCTTACAAGTGCGAGGGCCCGCCCAACGCTGCTTGCAGCTTTAATGTTTAGATTTTATTTGCTTTGTAAATTTTTCGATCAGACTTGTAATAGCTGTGGTCATGGAATTACAACACTCCTCTACCTCACCTAGTGTCATAATTTGTTCCCAGTTTATGTTTTTAAGTTCCCTTTCAAATTGCACAATTTTACTTTTAGGAATAATGAACGTCTCGGGTTACGTATGTAACCCTTGTTCCCCGAGAAGGGGCGTGGCAGGGCTGAAATCATGAATGAAACTACTCCAATCCTATTGGCGTTGCTAGAACAGTAGCGTGTGACGGCGTAACTGGAGGCGTATATAAGCACGCCGGCACACCGGACACATTAGCTCTTTGCTATGAAGCAAGGCACTCCAGG
>NW_025733582.1:0-687 GCF_021292245.1 Micropterus dolomieu
AGGATCTATCTTAGCGCCTTCTCTCTTTTCCCTCTACATGTTACCGCTGGGCAACATTCTAAGAAGACATGGGGTATCTTTTCACTGTTATGCAGACGACACCCAAATGTACGTCCCAATCAAGAGAAATGATCCCTCTGCCCTTTCATCATTCTTAGGTTGTCTAGACGAAGTAAAATTTTGGCTGGACCAAAATTTTTTGTTTTTAAATGAAACCAAAACAGAGATCATTGTTTTCGGGCCCACTGTTAATCCCCAGGCTGCCACCCTCGACCTAGGCAGACTAGCGGCGTTTAGATCCTCAAGTGTTCGGAACCTGGGCGTTCTACTGGATGAGTCTTTAAATTTTGATAAACAAATCTCCTCGGTAATAAGCTCTAGTTTTTATCACCTACGTCTCTTGTCAAAAGTCAAACCTTTTCTTAATCCTAAAACTCTTGAGATGGCTGTTCATGCTTTTATCACCACACGTGTAGATTACTGCAATTCACTTTACTGTGGTATCTCGAAATCCCAAACTGCTCGCCTGCAATTGGTGCAAAATGCCGCCGCAAGATTCCTCACAAATAGTCGTAAAAGTGATCATATCACCCCAATTCTGCGGTCTCTTCATTGGTTGCCCGTTAATTTCAGAACTGAGTTTAAAATCCTGTTATTTGTGTACAAAGCTTTATGCAACCAAGCACC
>NW_025733583.1:0-828 GCF_021292245.1 Micropterus dolomieu
TGATGAAGTTCTTCTGGTTCATGTCAGGATTCAGATCCACGTTCGTGATCTGAATATTGATTGATTCAAATCTTTGGACAAAAATAATAACAATAACTTTGTTTATAGCACTTTTCAAATCCAAGTTACAAGGTGCTGCACAGCAGAAACAAATAAAGCTCCATACTTAAAAAAAAATAAAAATGAATCAACAGCAATAAAACAAAGTTTATTAAAACACCATAGGATAAAAGTGAGACCTAAGAAAGCATTTAAAAGAGGCCCCTGAGTTTGCCTGTCTGAGAACTTCCACAGCTGACGGGCCGAGTGGAGAGATTATTAAAGGAGCCAGCTCTGGTCTGAAGGGGGTCACTGTGCTCTCTACTGATTTTTTTAACTGAAGAAAGTCATTAGACTTGATGATTGACCCTCGGCCTGCCCAAATACCACCATAAACTTTTGATGCCGCCTAAATGCCACCTTAAACCTTTGAAACCGTGTAAATACCCCTTAAAAAGCACTTCCCGTAAGGTGCTAGATAGTAGCAGGCTGGAAAAAGTGCTGCTGTAGTACTACTGTAGTACTCGTGTTGTGTTTTAGTAAACAGGGATAATGCTGCAGGTGGATTTCAGTGGAAAGATTCCTGAAACAGCAGCAGACATGTTTTACTTCCTACAGTGCGCTGGTCCATTGTGGTTCTGCTGAAGGGAGACCGGACTGCTCCCAATCACATCGTACTAGTACCCATGAAGAATGTCTCTCTGTCACAGCTCATGTTTAAAGCTGCAGTCTGTCTGGATTCATAATCTCTGAACCTGCAGAGCTCTCAGCTCCAGCATCGTAACAGCT
>NW_025733584.1:0-573 GCF_021292245.1 Micropterus dolomieu
GCCTTTCTGGGGTCGCTGGAGGCGCATCACAGGACAGTGCACCAGACTGGCTAACGCAGAGCTTTGTAAGTCGTTGGCCAGCTCTTTTTCCCCTCTCCCTAACCCTAACCCTATTTTCCATGGCTTGCTGGCTGTTAGAGTGGCAGGGATCCAAAGCAATTCCTTTTGGACGGACACTGAAAGAAAGAAAATTGAAAGAAAATGGATCTACCTATTAAGTACAATAGAACCATCAGGATTGAACAAAAAATATAATTAGACTGACAAATTAGGTTAAAAAGTTACAGTTCATGGAATGAAGGACTAACATAAATTTTCTCTCCTCACTCTTCCCAATTTTTCTCCATCTTCCTTAATTTTCCTACAGTTACCCTGAATTCTATTCCTAATCCTAACCACGCCCCGACCTCTTATCCTAACCTTAACCATTTTACACCCTTGCCTAACCCTAACCAGATTGACCCCAAATTATGTGGACGTTTAGTTAATAAAAATTATATATCATCTATCAGTTAAAATTAAAAGTCACATCTCATTTAACAACAATTGGCATGCAAGGGGTTAAAAAGCAAA
>NW_025733585.1:0-1292 GCF_021292245.1 Micropterus dolomieu
GTTATTTGAAGGCCGCAAAACGCCTGGAAAGCCAACTTCAGGATCTGGAAAGCATGAAAATCCAGCTGGCAGTGACACAGGTTGAAGTTGAGGGCTGGCTCACTGATATTAAGGAGTGGGCAGAAGGTGATAGTTATACTATTATTTCAATGTCTCAGTTCTGCAGAATAATGGGAGACGTGCTTCTGCAAGTAATTACTGTTTTAAAATGAAATCATACATACACTGTTTTCTTGGTCATTTACTTGTGCAGTTAAAATGCCAAATTTTAGTATGTAGTGCATGCACACTGGAAATCATGTCAAAACAAAGTGCCCTGAAAGTACCTGAATGGTGCACAGTCCAAAAGTTGGAACATTGGACATTTCGGTGACATTCAACACTTTATTTTAAGGTGTCCTTTTAAGATTGTAATTATACATTTAAATACGGAGTAATATTAATTAACTACATGTACTTACTATAGGATTAGGGTAGGATTAGGATTTGGTTGAGGGTTAGTTACATGTAATTATGCATAATTTATTGTTATTACTATTTCAAGTTCATGTAACATATGTAACAAGGACACCGTAAAATAAAGTGTTTCCGACATTTCTTGCAGTTAGCGGATCCCATCTTGGCTACGTTGTCATTTTCTTTGGTACCCTGTTACATACTTCCTATACATGCTAATAAATATGAAATGAATATTGAGACTCACCTGTTCTTCCTCCAGGAGCTTTTTTTTATAAAGAAAAAAAAAGCAGCAAAGAGGTTAAGGTAATCCTTATGACTTCCCTGTGGCGTTCTGTGTTACACTGAGACTTAGCTCGTTTCAGTTACTGCCATGAAAATGTAAGTGAAATGTTTACACTTCTTTTCTTCTCAGCAACAACATCCCAAAAGAATGCCGATCTTGACGCGGTGACCGGTAGAATGGAGGTGCTGGTGGCCAGCATTAAAAGAAGGTCCCAGCGCCTTTACAAAGACACCGATGGCAGCAAAGGTCGGAAAGAAAGAATCGTCTTTGACATCATTCTCTCTGACGAGACAGTTTGGCCATGGCAACTTTCACATGGTGGTATGTACACAAATCTGTTGACAATTTTGTTTGATTCACATAGTAGCACAAAACCAATTATGCCTTATCCCAGATTATCTCAAATATTATTTGAAAAATAATCATACTTACAATTTACTTATTTTCCACAACTGTATCCCAGACGCTGTAGATTTGAAAATCAAGAGGAAGGCGTTTGATGTTGTGATGGCAATAAGGAGACTTGAGGAGGAGAAGAAGATTGTTCTTT
>NW_025733586.1:0-718 GCF_021292245.1 Micropterus dolomieu
ACGATCTTTTCACAAGGGAAGGCCTGGATATTATGTGTTTGTCAGAGACATGGCAGAGAGAGGACGAGCTTATTCATTTAAATGAGCTCTGCCCAGTGGGTTGCTCTGCTATTGGGAGGCCCCGTCCCTCTCGTCGCGGTGGTGGACTGGCTATTGTGCACAAGGATTTCCACAAATGTAATGAAATTTTGCCCCAAAAATTTTCTTCTTTTGAATTGCAGATGGTAAAGGTGGGTTTTTTATCCCCCTTCTACTGTATTCTGGTCTATCGACCTCCAGGCCCTGCTGCTGTCTTTCTAAAGGATTTTAGTGAATTCTTATCCTCTATAATTAAGCTGGAATCTGTCTTAATCCTTGGGGATTTTAATCTTCATGTAGATGACAACTCATCTTGCCCCGCAATGGAATTTTTAACATTGGCTGAAACTTTTAATTTTAATCAGCATGTATCTGAGCCCACTCACCAAAAAGGCCATATTTTAGACTTGGTTTTTACACTTGGCCTAGATATATTAAACGTATCTGTAAATGATGTCTATATGAGCGACCATAATATTGTTCTGTTTGATCTTCACTTCAGTTCTGACCCAAAGCTTCCAGTAGTTAGGTCTCAGAGACGTGTTATCACGGCAAATACTGCAGATACTTTCTCTGATTTGTTTGATCCTGCTCTAGTTATGGATTGCCCTGATGTGGATGATTTTGTTCACTGTTTAAA
>NW_025733587.1:0-445 GCF_021292245.1 Micropterus dolomieu
AATAATTTATATTTCTCCTCTTATCCCGGTCAGTAAACTGCATTTAAGGGATAGGTGTCATTTACATTGGGGACAATGGGGACATGTCCCACCACTTTGAGAGGATAATTTGTTATATAGTTTCTGAAAAATAGCTTGCGCCAAGAAATGTGTGTGAGTAAGCTTTATTTGCACAATAAGAAAACATGCAATTTAAATATTGAAGAAACACATGTGCATTGTCCAAAAAAGCTACAAGCTGCTGATTACTGCATTATAATTTTGAATTATCTGCCAAATTAGTTTCCCCTTTATATAAAGACATTTCCACCATAAGTTGGTGCAGAAAATGTCTCCAGAATGCAGGAAATTAAGAGGTTATTGCTCAAAATCTTTTGGGGGGGGGGGGGGGGGGACCCCCAGACCCCCCCCCCATATTTTTAATCAACAAAATTTTCTTCAAAAT
>NW_025733588.1:0-393 GCF_021292245.1 Micropterus dolomieu
CAATGCTGCTTGACCTCACTCATCCTTCATTATGATGATTAGACATTGAGACTGACAGGAGGAGATGGACAAAATACAACGTGGACTCTGTCCTTCTCCTGTGTGTAATAAGAGCTTGCTAAAACTAAAGTAGTGTCTGGCTTGGTAATGTGAGTACTGGCATTTTTACAGCAGCATCTTGTTCATATATTTGACCGCCAAGTCAGCAAAAAGCTGGAGTCATGACTCCTGTGAAGCTTCACTGTTTTGCTTGAACTCATATCATCATTATCCAAGTGAATATCTGTGTGTGTGTGTGTGTGTGTGTGTGTGTGTGTGTGTGTGTGTGTGTGTGTGTGTGTGTGTGTCTCACAGGTATTTTCTTTTGTGTCACCACCACCACGCTGTCTATCC
>NW_025733589.1:0-681 GCF_021292245.1 Micropterus dolomieu
TGCTGGATCACTGCTACAGTTCTGGAGCACATGTTGACTACAGAGCAGAGAGGAGAGCTGCCCAAGACCCTGACTGACCTGTACTCACACTTCCTGCTGGTTCAGATAAAGAGGAAGAAGCAGAAGTACGATGAGGGACATGAGACGAGTCCACAGGAGCTGACAGAGGCTGACAGGGAGGTTCTTCTGAAGCTGGGGAGGCTGGCGTTTGAACAGCTGGAGAAAGGAAACATCATGTTCTACCAAGAAGACCTGGAGCAGTGTGGTCTTGATGTCACAGAGGCCTCGGTGTACTCAGGAGTTTGTACAGAGATCTTCAAAAGAGAGAGTGTGATCTTCCAGAAAACAGTCTACTGCTTTGTTCATCTGAGCGTTCAGGAGTTTCTGGCTGCAGTCTACATGTTCCACTGTTACACCAACTGGAACTCAGAGGTACTGGAGGACTTCCTGGGGGAAGACTGGACATACACAATCAGTGACTTGTCTGTGGATGATTTCCTGCAAGATAGTGATGATGATGATAAGGATGACAGGGATGATTATCATAACTCAACCCCCGATGTCTTCCTGAAGAGAGCCATGCAGAAATCCCTTGAAAGTAAAAATGGCCACCTGGACCTGTTTGTTCGCTTCCTTCATGGCCTCTCTCTGGAGTCCAACCAGAGACTCTTAGGAGGCCTG
>NW_025733590.1:0-740 GCF_021292245.1 Micropterus dolomieu
TGGCCTCCAGCACCACTGTGAGGAATCTTGGAGTTATCTTTGATCAGGACATGTCGTTTAAGTCTTACATTAAGCAAATTTCAAGGACCGCCTTTTTTTCAACATCCTGTAAAAAAAACTAGTACATGCATTTGTTACTTCTAGGCTGGATTACTGCAATTCCCTATTATTAAGCTGCGTGAAAAAGTCCATTAAGACTCTTCAGCTGATCCAGAATGCTGCAGCACAGAAAACTTGCTGACAGACAGGCCTGCAGACTGGTCGAGTTGATATCCACAGATACTCTGCCCACTGATAATAATAATAATAATCCTTATTTGTAGAGCACTTTTCAAAAACAAGTTACAAAGTGCTTTAACAAGTGTAAAGAATAATACAAAAAAAAAAGATAAGAGCATGAAAATTTAATATAAAATTAGTAAAATACAATAAAATAAAAAGGGATAAAATAAAGTCAAATAAGATCGGGAAAAGCTCTCCTATAAAAGTATGTTTTAAGAAGGGACTTAAAAGAGTTCACTGACTCAGCCGACCTGATTTCCTCGGGCAGGCTGTTCCAGAGCCTCGGGGCCCTGACAGCAAACGCTCTGTCCCCTTTAGTTTTCAGTCGAGACTCTGGAACAGACAACAGACCTCTGCCCGAGGATCTCAAGGTACGTGCTGGTGCGTATGGGACTAAAAGGTCAGAAATATAACAAGGCGAGAGGCCATGAAGAGCTTTAAAAGTGATCAATAGAATT
>NW_025733591.1:0-2740 GCF_021292245.1 Micropterus dolomieu
CAGTCAGTTCTTAGATCCGTTACACGCTATAAATCAAGCTCTCGTTGATCTGGAACGCTTAGAAAATGAAATACCAACTGCTTTATTAGATGAAATCAACCAAATGAATGAACCCTTTCACCAAAACAACATCCCCTCTTTACCCGAACCCGAGCATATTCCTGTCTTAAACTCATCTGTGTCTCCAGACCTCTTGATTCAAATACAAAATGCTCTCTCCGAGCTTGAAAATAATGCAATCCCTGCCTTAAACCCCTCTACATCCTCGACCTATCAGACCCCCATTAACTCCCCCCTCATGGAGCAGGTAGCCAACACTCCTCCCTTGCAACAGCAAGGGGGCAGCGTGTCTCAAAATAATGACCCTGTGGCACCTCAAGCAAGAGTCATATCACGACATAGATTCTGTAATTATGAAATACGTCAGGTGTTGCGCTTTCCTTCTCCAACCAATCCAGAGGGTGTAGTGGATTATGCTCAGTTTTACAATGGTACACTGGAGCAGGTAGATGCGATTTTACAACAAGCCTTGTCACACAGGAGACCCCAAGATGTGGTGCAGTTGGAGCTAAGAGGTGAAAATCTCCGTAATGTATCAGTTATCTTACAGGATGGTGATGTTGACAATTTAGCAGGTTTTGAAAGACTTTTGCTTCGCATAGTACAATCCAATTGGACCATTATGACAGATGGTGATCTAGAACTGGTTCTCCAAGTGATCACCTGCCCTACAGGCGCGGGTAAAAGAGCAATGGTGGATAAAATGTTACAATGCGAAATCTTAAAAAAAAACAACGCTTTCTGTACATTGTAGAAAACGAGGGGAATCAGTTGTGTTTCGCCGTCTGTCTGGCTCATCTTCTACATCCCCTCCTCAACGATAGACAGGCTCTTGAATGCGGCAGAGAGATTCAAAACAAAGTGGGAATGGATGATCAGACACCTGTAGCCTTAAGCGACATCACGCGATTTGAACGTGCTTTGGACTGCAAAATTGTAGTGTTTTATAGAGGAGACGACGATAGGTCCCTCTGTCAATTCATGACCAAAAGCCCAAGACAGAGTAAAACCCTATTTTTGTTTCTCTTTCAGAACCACTACTATGGTATAAAAAATCTAAAGGCCTTTCTGGGTTCCCCATATCTGTGTAAGTACTGTTACACAGGGTACAACGGTGTGCTGAGTCACCGATGCCCTGCTCATTGTTCCGTTTGCTTTGACCCTACCTGTAATCAGAAGGGGTTCCAGCCTATTGTGTGTAAAGAGTGTAACAGGACATGTCGTTCAGAATTCTGTCTGACAAAGCACAAAGAGCCTACAGAGAGGCCCAGAGCCAAAAAATTAGCCAGCACGTGCTCGTTGTACAAAAAATGTAACAAATGTGCACAGCTTTACTACTCAGCGATGAGTGGTGAAGGTAAACCACACACATGTCCTGCGGTGAAGTGTAAAATCTGTGGTGAGAATTTGACCTCGGACGTTACAGATAAGAGGGAGATGCACCAATGCTACATCCAGACACTACCACCTGAAACAAAACACACAGAAAAATTGGTGTTTTATGATTTTGAAACATACGTCAATGAAAATGGCGTTCACATACCCTTTTTGGTGTGTACAAAAACGTTAGATGGCAAAACATGGAGCTCTCAAGGCAGAAATTGTGCCAACGAGTTTCTCATGCATTTCAGACGCCCTCTGTACAAAAATGCTGTTTATTGCTCACAGTGCTCGGTTTTGACTCCTACCTACTCCTCAACGCCATGCTTGAACAAGCATTAAAACCCTCTTTGATTTTGCAAGGTTCAAAAGTCATCTGTATGACAGATCCTGATTTTAATCAAAAATACATTGACTCACTGTCCTTTCTTTCCATGCGTTTAGCCGATATGCCAAAAGCTCTCGGTTTTGATGACAGAATTAAAGGCTATTTTCCCCATAATTTTAGCTCACCTGCCCATTTGACCTACACAGGTCCCTACCCGGAGCCAAAAATGTACGGTACAGAACGCATGACTACGGTACAGCTGAAAGACTTTAACACCTGGTACGAGACGGCGCGCCGTGGTACATTTGATTTCATGAGAGAGGCCCGCCTCTATTGTGAAAACGATGTTGAGATTCTCGCAGAGGGATGCAAGCTGTTCAGAAAACAGTATATTGATGAAACAGCGGTTGACCCTTTTAGCCATGCGACTATAGCATCTGCATGCATGAAAGTGTTTGTGACCAACTTCCTTCCTCCTAAAAGTTTGGCCATCCCCGATAACTACACACGCCAGTTCAAAACGTATTCGAACGCAGGCATTCAGTGGTTGCATTGGGTGGCGAGCACCGAAAACATCTTCATTCAACATGCTTTAAATGAGGGGGGAAAACAACTAGGAAAATACTTTGTAGATGGTTTTGCAGAGATCCAAGGTGTGAAATATGTATGGGAGTTTCTGGGATGTTTTTTCCATGGCTGTCCGAGTTGTTTCAAAGCTCATGAGACCAATCCTTTGACCGGCCACCCTTTTGAGGAGATGCATGCGAGGAGCGAGGAGAAATTACGTGAGTTACAGGCCATCCACAATGCTAAAGTGATTGTCATGAGAGAGCACACATGGACCGAGATGAAAAAATCACATCAGGGGTTAAAAGATTTTCTCAAACAGTATAAAGCTCCTCAACCTCTCTCACCCCGCGAAGCTTTGTATGGGGGTCGAACCTGTGCAGTAAAGTTGAGACACACTGCGGG
>NW_025733592.1:0-2430 GCF_021292245.1 Micropterus dolomieu
ATGAATAAGCTATGCAGACAGTTGTAAAGAAAGAACATCTTTTTCTTCTGTTCTCTACTTGTTATAGTTACACAGTATTAGGGGTGTGGGCTGTATTAAAAGTATGCACTGTTCTCCCATGCTCTAACACACAGTAACGATGAAATGTGTGCTGTTCTCACATTCTTCCTCTGTATGTACACATAAACAACAAGGCAGGGAAATATAAAAGGAATTTATTTTATTGTTTGGGTACATTATTGTTCAGTGTACATGTTCACATCTGAAACAAACTTTACGTGCTTGATAACTCTCCCACCCCGCAGACATCTACACGTCAATACCGATTTATATTCATAGCGGCAAGTGCTATGTAGCTCCACATAGGGGACACAGGAAGTGACATATAGCACATTCATGCGGCGTCGGAAACGCGTAGGAAATTCACAGCCGCACCGGCAGAACTCCAGAATGTGCAACTCGGCCGGCTCACGCGCGGACGCGCTTACAAGTGCGAGGGCCCGCCCAACGCTGCTTGCAGCTTTAATTTATACATATATTTATACTTTTTTCTGCAAAGTAGGCTCAACTGACATGGCCTAAACATACTCGAAAACTCACAAAACTTTGCACACATGTCAGAACTGGTGAAAAATTTCGTATTTTATGGGTTTTGCACATGGGCGTTGCAAAATGACTCGCTAGTGCCACCTAGAAAATTGGAAAAAATTAGCCCCTCGTTCACGTTCAACCTACATGCACGAAATTTGCTGGGGACATGTATCATATCAAGACGCACAAAAAAGCCTCAAGAACCCATAGCCTAAAGTCAACAGGAAGTCGGCCATTTTGAATTTTACGGCCATTTTTGGATGATTTACACACTTCGTACTTTAACGAACTCCTCCTAGGGATTTAGTCCGACCGACTTCAAATTTGTGCTGTGCCTTCTAAAGGCATTGAAGATGAAAAGTTGTGCTATCTGTGAGTTTTCGTCAACGGGCGTGTCCGTGGCGTGGCGTCAAAGATCAACTCTTCACCATGACACAGGAAGTTGTTGTAACTTCAGTGTACATGCTCACATCTGAAACAAACTTTACGTGCTTGATAACTCTCCCACCCCGAAGACATCTACACGCCAATACCGATTTAGATTCATAGCGGCAAGTGCTATGTAGCTCCACATAGGGGACACAGGAAGTGACATATAACACCTTCATGCGGCGTCGGAACCGCGTAGCAAATTTACAGCCGCACCGGCAGAGCTCCAGAATATGCAACTCGGCCGGCATACACCCGGACCCGCTACATGTGCGAAGTTCCGCCCAACGCTGCTTGCAGCTTTAATTTTATAAATAGTATTTTATATTTGAAAATGTATTGAAGGAAACCTGGATGAGCCCGTTTGAATGGGCCTGATTCAATTTTATTTATATAGCGCCAAATCACAACAGTTCTCACAGCGCTTTTCATAAAAGAGCAGGTCTAGACCGTACTCTGTGATGTTATTTACAGAAGCCCAACAATTCCCACCAAGAACAGCACTAGGCGACAGTGGCAAGGAAAAACTTTGCGCTCAAACTCTTGCGGTGCCCCCTGACATTTTGTACCACGGGTCGGCCCTGAGATTGGCCCCCAGTCCTAACAGACTTAATGAAAACTGTGTTAGTGGCAGAGGTCCACTCAAACCAGCACTGAATTTTTCTAGAAGAGGTTTCTGTTCAGGCTTATTAAAGCGGCAGGATTGTAGTGGGAGCCAGTTTGTGACAGAGTGGTAACGCAGCCGTAGAGTTTTACAATATAAACATCTGAAGCCAACTTTGCTCTGTTTGGGACTGTGAGCTGCATTTTATCAGAGGTGCAGAAGTTAACGTGTGGGATTGTGGTGAGATTTCTGCCTGATCAGAAGTGTTTCAGTTAGTTTTGGTGTCCACCTCCATGTCTCATTTTCACATACAGTGGGTACGGAAAGTATTCAGACCCCCTTAAATTTTTCACTCTTTGTTTCATTGCAGCCATTTTCCAAAAATCAAAAAAGTTCATTTTATTTCTCAGTAATGTACACTCAGCACCCCATCTTGACAGAAAAAAACAGAAATGTAGAAATTTTTGCAAATTTATTAAAAAAGAAAAACTGAAATATCACATGGTCATAAGTATTCAGACCCTTTGCCGTGACACTCATATTTAACTCAGGTGCTGTCTATTTCTTCTGATCATCCTTGAGATGGTTCTACACCTTCATTTGAGTCCAGCTGTGTTTGATTATACTGATTGGACTTGATTAGGAAAGCCACACACCTGTCTATATAAGACCTTACAGCTCACAGTGCATGTCAGAGCAAATGAGAATCATGAGGTCAAAGGAACTGCCTGAAGAGCTCAGAGACAGAATTGTGGCAAGGCACAGATCTGGCCAAGGTTACAAAAAACTTTCTGCTGCACTTAAGG
>NW_025733593.1:0-919 GCF_021292245.1 Micropterus dolomieu
GTCACCCTCGGGATTGTGTCTAAATAAATTGGTTTATCCAGTTTTTTATAATAATTGGTGTCATTCAGTTGCCGCTCTACTTCTAATATGTATTGATCTCTGCTTAATATCACCACAGCCGACCCTTTGTCGGCTGGCTTGATAACTATATGTTTAGTATCTCGTAGTTCCCGTAAAGCTCTAATTTCTAGTTGCGATATGTTATCTTTTTCTAAAATGGGTTTATAATGTGCTTTAAGTGTGTTACAATCTGCCAAAATCAAATTTCTGACCTCTTGCGGCAATTGATCTAGTGGGGGTGTCCAATTTGAAATTCCCACAAACGGTAAAGCTTGACCCCCACTTGAATCTTTAAAATAACTCGCCAATTTAATGCGTCTGTGATAGTTTTGTATGTCCCATTGAAACTGTGATTTTTGATCCCTGCCTATATCTGCTGAAGAAATAAAAGATAAACCTTTGTTGAGGAGGTTATACTGCGGTTCAGAAAGTGTGAAATTTTTAGCCAAGTTTATCACATTCTCACCTTGAAAGGACCGCGGTCCTTCAACCCCCACCTGTACCAGACTTAGGGGGTCCTGGCATTTAAAAAGTCCATCCAATGGTCGAACATAGCTCTCCCAGTCTCCGCTGTCCAGTGTATGTCATCGTCCTGTGTTTGGAACTTCCTCTCAGGCAGGAGGGGGATGTAAGGCATGTTCCTCTCCAAATGTTCGTTGAGGATGCGGAGATTGTCCTGTTCCTCTTGGGGAAGAGCTGAAGAAAAGTTAACTAGGGGGATCCAAATGTCTGCGTAGGGGAACTGGCGTTTAGTGGACCTCAGTGCCCCCTGCACACTCTTTATGGTGGTCTCCTTTGATTTATTGCCCCTGCCGTTGATGCCAAAGGACAGAATTATCTTCTCCACCACCAGGTCTTG
>NW_025733594.1:0-619 GCF_021292245.1 Micropterus dolomieu
TCGTTGTGAGACTGGTCGAATCCAAATCCAAGCTGACCCCCCTTGACCACAAAGGGGATCCTGTAAAAGCTGAGATATGCGGAGCAGTCTTCGCAGCCCGCCTCAAGACCTACTTCCAGAGACACTGCCGACTCCAGGTCAAGAAATGGTATCATCTTGTCGACAGTCAAACAGTCCTGGGTGCAATACAGCGTGAGAGTTATGGCTACCAGACTTTCTTCGCAAATCGCGTTGGTGAGATCCAGAGCAGTACCGACGTCCAAGACTGGTGGTGGATTCCAGGGCCAGCAAACATCGCAGATATCATCACTAGAGGGGCCAGTCCAGATGCCCTAACTGAGGACTCCGAGTGGCAGTCGGGTCCAAAGTTCCTCCAACTTCCTGACGATGAGTGGCCAAAGAAATCCGCCAGAGACGTCGCAGCCCAAGCTCGAGACAAAGTCACAAGGATCCAAAAAAAAAACATTCGTAGCACTACTCTCCAGATGTCGCCTGAAAACGGCACAAAATCCAGCCCAGCTAGAGTATGAAAGACCACCAGCAGGAGCAGCAGTCCGGCATCTAGTCGATGGAAAGCGCTTCAGCAACCTGAGAAGGCTGATTGGGACTGTGGCTTGGA
>NW_025733595.1:0-754 GCF_021292245.1 Micropterus dolomieu
AGCAGAGACAAACTCACTATTTGTCAGAGTTGTGAGAGGAAGGAGGGAGGAATTAAGGGAGGAGCAAAACTGGGACTCAAGGACAGAAAAGACACAAAATTTCACAGTGGTGTTTGATTCAAAACCAGACAGATTATCTTTCTCTTTAAGATGCTGTCAGTGAACTTCAGTCTGTTTGTGACTTTGTTTCTGCTCACAATAAGAGGTAGGTGAGATCATCAACATTAAGAGAGCTTCACTGATAGAAACCTTTAGATTGTAAAGTTACAGAGTTATCTCTTCCTTCAGGTGTCAGCTGTGTAGAACTCACTCCAGTCAAGAATGAAGAGTTCGCTTTAGAAGACAGCTCTGTTACTCTGTCCTACAGATACTCTAAACAAGCAACTGGAGATCATTTTTTCTGGTATCGACAACATCCAGGAAAACCACCAGAGTTCCTCATCTTTCATCTGGAATCAGGACACATACTAAGAAATGCAACATCTGGAGTGCAGATTACAGTGGAGCAAGAACAAATGGATCTGCAGATCTCCTCTGCTGCAGTGACAGACTCTGCTGTGTACTACTGTGCTGTGAAGCCCACAGTGACAGGAAACACCAAAACTCTGTACAAAAACCTTTGGAGCAAAGACAACAGAATACTCCACAACGTCCACTAGAGGGAGTCACACACTGTTAAACTTTCAGAGAGAATCACACAACAAATCCTAAAACTTCTAAAAGCTGAGAGACAAACACCAAGGACGTCCTCTCT
>NW_025733596.1:0-766 GCF_021292245.1 Micropterus dolomieu
TCTCCAAGTTGCTTTCCGATTCTCTTGTAGCCCATCCCAGCCTTCTGCAGATCAACAATCTTGTCCCTGATGTCCGTAGAAAGCTCTTTGGTCTTGCCCATGGTGGTGATGTTGGATGCTGGTTGTTTGGGTGTTGACAGGTGTCTTTTATACAGGTAACGAGGTGAGGCAGGTGTATTTGATGTAGATAATTGGTTGGGATTGGGGCTGTGTCTTAAAGAAAGACTAACTGGCTTGTAGGAGCCAGAATACTTGCTGTTTGGAAGGGGGTCAAATACTTGTTTTTCCTCATCAGATGGTTATCAATTTTAATAAATTCATATGATGTGATTTTCTGGAATTTTCTTTGGGATTCTGTCTTTCACTGTTAGAATGTACATATGATTAAAATTATAGATCGTTGCATTCTTTGTAAGTGGGCAAACCTGCAAAATCAGCAAGGGGTCAAATACTTTTTTCCCCCACTGTACATATACACAACTCAGTCGAATCTGTTACTCACTACCTATAAACTGTAGATACAAAATAAATACATTTTTTTTAGTGGTTTCATTTGACTGTCTTGGCCTCACAGAAAGCTTTGTCTCCTGGTATTATAGTTGGGATATGAGATTATGGAGAAATCCAATACCACAACAAATACCATGATGTAGAGCAAACAGCGACACTGCAAGTAGTGTAACCAACATTAGCTATATTGTGGGATAGCTAACTTTATGAGAGGATGAAGAGGGACTATCCTTCTGGGAACGAGAAAAAAAAAAAA
>NW_025733597.1:0-873 GCF_021292245.1 Micropterus dolomieu
AACTGACCAGACCGCAACTGACCAGGCCGCAACTGACCAGAACTGACCAGACAGAAACTGACCAGACAGCAACTGACCAGAACTGACCAGACAGCAACTGACTGGGCAGCAACTGACCAGAACTGACCAGGCAGGAACTGACCAGGCAGCAACTGACCAGAACTGACCAGACAGAAACTGGCCAGACAGCAACTGACCAGGCAGCAACTGACCAGAACTGACCAGACAGCAATTGACCAGGCAGAAACTGACCAGACAGCAATTGACCAGGCAGCAACTGACCAGAACTGACCAGACAACAACTGACCAGGCAGGAACTGACCAGGCAGCAACTGACCAGAACTGACCAGACAGCAACTGACCAGGCAGCAACTGACCAGACAGCAACTGACCGGGCAGCAACTGACCAGAACTGACCAGGCAGCAACTGACCAGGCAGCAACTGATCAGAACTGACCAGACAGCAACTGACCAGAACTGACCAGGCAGGAACTGACCAGGCAGCAACTGACCAGACAGCAACTGACCGGGCAGCAACTGACCAGAACTGACCAGACAGCAACTGACCAGGCAGCAACTGACCAGAACTGACCAGACAGCAACTGACAAGGCAGGAACTGACCAGAACTTACCAGACAGAATCTGACCAGACAGCAACTGACCAGACAGCAACTGACCAGAACTGACCAGATAGCAACTGACCAGAACTGCCCAGACAGCAACTGACCAGGCAGGAACTGACCAGAACTGACCAGACAGCAACTGACCAGACAGGAACTGACCAGGCAGGAACTGACCAGAACTGACCAGGCAGCAACTGACCAGACAGCAACTGACCAGGCAGCAACTGACCAGACAGCAACTGACCAGGCA
>NW_025733598.1:0-2596 GCF_021292245.1 Micropterus dolomieu
TGGCAGGTACGTTTTTGCAATCAGCTGCACTCACAGTTTTCATTGAAGGCAGGAAATTGTGGACCTCAGCTGGGGATATTAGTAAGGGGAAGAAGCACAGTTTCTTAGTTTAGCTCTGTGGCATATCTTTCATAACAGAGTCCACTGAGACCGGATGAGAAAAGCTGACATTACAGCAACAAATACTGGCGAGTGTTTTGGGGAGATTTTATGCTCTAATTTCTTTCTCTCAGGCTACATAGAGTTAAACTGATAAATCATGTGGATCTCTAAACTGAACAATATTAGATTATTGCATATGTTAGAGTAATTTACAAATTGTTAATTACATGCTTTTGTCCACTGGACAGTACTACTAAATTTATTTTTCAACAAAGTTATGTATTTATGCAGAAATGCAAAAATATGTTAGGTCATTTTTTAACATTATAAACCATAATTGCTGTCGGCCTGAAATCCAGTATTGGTCAGGCTTTATACTACATGGAACGTCACCTCTCTGTGGGGGAAGGAGATGGAGCGCTACCAATTATATCTGGTGGGGCTGACCTCCACGCACAGTCTCGGTTCTGGAACCGTACTCCTTGATAGGGGATGTACACTATTCTTCTCTGAGGTTGCTCAAGGTGTGAGGCGCAAGTGGTGCAGGTGTGGGGATACTCACAAGTCCCCGGCTGAGCACTGCTACGTTGGAGTTTACTCCGGTGAACGAGAGGGTCGCCTCCCTACGCCTTCGGGTACTGGGGGGGAAAACTCCGACTGTTGTTTGTGCATATGCACCAAATAGCAGTTTAGAGTATTCGGCCTTCTTGGAGACCCTGAATGGAGTTCTGTATGGGGCTCCAGTAGAGGACTCCATAGTTCTGCTGGGAGACTTCAACGCGCATGTGGGCAATGATGGAGATACCTGGAAAGGCGTGATTGGGAGGTACGGCCCCCCTGATCTGAACCCGAGTGGGTGTTTGTTGTTAGACTTCTGTGCTAGTCATGGATTGTCTATAACACCATGTTCGAGCATAAGGATGCTCATAAGTGTAATTGGTACCAGAGCACCCTAGGCCGAAGATCAATGATCGATTTTTTTATCATTTCATCTGATTTGAGGCAGCATGTTTCGGACACTCGGGTGAAGAGAGGGGCAGATCTGTCAACTGATCACCATCTGGTGGTGAGTTGGGTCAGGGGGTGGGGGAAGACTCTGGACAGACCTGGTAAGCCCAAACAGGTAGTGCGGGTGAACTGGGAACGTCTGGAGGAGGCCCCTGTCTGTGAGATCTTCAACTCAAACCTAGGTCAAGGGCAGCTGGACTTGGTTGAAGATACTAGAAGACGTTTCATCTCTCATCAAAGACACTTCTTCAGTTCTGACTGGAAACTCAGCTATTTAATCTCTGGGATCATTAGCTAGGATCGTCGATACCACTACACAAACGCATGGCTCAACACAGAAGGTCTAATGCGCAATTTATACTTCTGCGTTGAACCGACGGGGTAGCCTCTGCGTATCCACCTACCCTACGCCGTAGCCTGACGTGCACCTCCTCAAAGATGTAACTACATGTCGCATCAACACAGACCGTAAGCACTGTGATTGGTCGGCTGGGTAGCCTCGCAATGCCTCCGAGCCGACCGGAAGTGCCCCATGCTTTGTAGTAACTTTTTCTAGTGGCCAAAACAGCGGCTGTAACACGGTGGATCGATATATTTGACCGTCACAACCCAAGTGAAATGACTCGTTTCCCTATCAGAATGCGATCCATTCAGTTGATAAGATTTGAAAAGGCTACACCAGGCCCACGTATACAATTTTACTCCCCTACACGTTAGCAGAGCGCTAAACCAGACGTTGGCCTGCTTGGCCGGCAAAAGTCAACACTGGGAGCTGTAGCGCTATTGCAGACTAGCGTTTGGGGGTTTAATTGCAGAACGACGGGGACACCGATGCACAAGTATAAATGCATGGCTACGTGTGCAGCCTACGACGTAGGTACGCACGTAGACTCAGCAGTTTATTTACATCTGAAGGACACTCGTTTGAGGATCACCAGGTGAAACTTTTTGGACAGAAGATGGAGGGTTTGAAAGAGGTGTCAGGGAATCCATTTACACCCGGGTTGAGAAGCTGCCATTGAACAGCGGAGGGGGTCTATGCTACCACTCATCCCCCACTTACAATGCTGTTCTGTCATCACTTCCCAGGAAATTAAACAAGCATTTCCTCTTGGCCTCAGTTGAGGATGTCAACGATGGTCATTCAAACTTGGCCACGGCTGGTTCTAACGACCAAGACGACTGTCGTTACCACAGCCAGGAGCATTAACGAACCAGTGGTTTCAACGATCCTAGCTAACCAGTCAGTCAAAACTGAAGAAGTCCATTGTGCTTTTTCCCTGGGCAGGGTCTCTGAATGGCTGCTGGGCGTTTAGTTTGTGCATTGGAGTCCGGGGGAGGCATTTCCTCGTTGGCTTGGAGGGACCAGTTTGCGTCCATGTTTTGCGTCGTTGGCCTCGGATCCATGCTTCCCCATTTCTCTGTCGGCCAGTTGTTGGACCCCTCTGGATACTGAGGTATATAGTTAGTTTTCGGGATGTGCAGT
>NW_025733599.1:0-888 GCF_021292245.1 Micropterus dolomieu
CTTTCCATTCCATGTCCACTATGGGGTTCAGAGCCTTCAGCTATTGTGCGCCTCACCTTTGAAACTCCCTCCCTCTATGCATCCGTACGACTGAGTCCCTGCCCTTCTCTGTATGACCTCATGGCGCAACGGTAGCGCGTCTGACTCCAGATCAGAAGGTTACGTGTTCAAATCACGTTGGGGTCATGTCTTTTTAACCCAGTAACTCTGTCTCTAATCAGCCACCTGTTTACTGGTTACCACTTATCATTTATTTATTCACCATTCTCTATTTCAGTGCTGTTTATACTATGTCATATTGTATATACTGTATACCAATACACCTACCTCAGGTCATAAGGTCATAGGTCTTATTTATTTTTTCCAGCATCTTTTGCACTATGCTCCATCACATGTATGTGTACCTGTATATCATCCATCCACCTTCAACATGTACATAATGATATGATCTGTAAGGTGTCTTTGAGTGCTATGAAAGGCGCCCACGGATAAAATGTTGATTATTATTATTGTCTGTGAAGGTTCTCAGTCATCCAGGTCATAGTTATCCAAGGAAGGTTAAAATCAAGGGCAACTGGACTTGGTTGAAGATACTGGAAGACGTTTCGTCCCTCATCCAAAGGACTTCTTCAGTTCTGACTGACTGGCAGGGAAACTCAGCTATTTAACCTCAGTGGGGTCGTTGGCCCGGGTCATCGATACCGCTGGTTCGTTAGTGTTCCTGGTTCCTGGTCTGTCTAAAATGTGCACCTGGTGGTCCTCAAACGAGTGTCCTCTGTCCTTCAGATGTAAGTAGACTGAAGAGTCTTGACCTGAGGAGTTGCCCCTTCTGTGTTGAGCCATGCGTTTGTGATTGTTTGTGTGTGTGTTTGTGGTGTGCGGTCCCAA
>NW_025733600.1:0-399 GCF_021292245.1 Micropterus dolomieu
GTCAAGCAACGCCCCTGAGCAAAACCACATAAACTCAATAATATCTCTGGAAAAATAAATAATATTCCTGACATCAAAGGGTGAAGGAGATATGACCCTAGTAGGTTTCAGGAAAAGGTCTAAAATGTTAAACTAATGCGACTCTGTGATGTGTATTAGGACCCAAAAGAATAAACACACATTTTAGTTTCTTTATTTAGATTTTCAATTAGACATATAATCATTCAAATCCAAATATACTTTATGTCAGAGTCACAATGTGATATATGAAATCATGATCACAATGATGCAGACACACACACACACACCCTCTGTCTATAGATTTTTTTGTCTCACTCATGACCAGCCTCAGGCCCGTTCAGGTTCCTGTGTGAAACTTTAGACAAAGACAATATTATT
>NW_025733601.1:0-457 GCF_021292245.1 Micropterus dolomieu
AAGCCACGGCGCCACACGCTTTGCGTATTTGAAAGCCTTTCATGTGAATGTTTCAATGAAATCAAATGGGCTTGTTAACGTCTTGCAATCGTTTTTCAGTAAAATCAAATCAAAGAAAAACAGGCCTCTGGAGCCACGAAAGGAGAAATGGATGAACTGGGACTTGCGAGGTCAAGGGACAAAGTGGCACTAGTCCTGTTTGACAAGAGGGCCTTTGCAGTGGACCAACAAGTTCGATGAGCATGAATAGAGCTTGCACTTCAGACGCCTAAACAACAATCGTCCCTGGGTGGGCTCGAACCACCACCCTCTCGGTTAACAGCCGAGCGCGCTAGCCAATTGCGCCACAGAGACACTTGCCTGTGTTGGCATTCAAAACATCCCGTGTACTCGTCTTCCAGTCTCGGTTCCACGATGCGCAAACGCCGTGTCCTTTGACAGCAATTCACGTGTCCCC
>NW_025733602.1:0-589 GCF_021292245.1 Micropterus dolomieu
GAAATCCCCCCAATCCATGAACGACTCACGCCTTGCCAACGAGTTGAACCAGTTTTGCTGTCGCTTTGAAAGACAATGGGACAGACCTGACACCATCCCCCGTCACACCACTGATCGGCCACAGTCCACCATCTCATCTCCCGCCTCCTCCCCCTCTCTTACCATCCTAGAGAGGGATGTCAACAGACTGTTCAGGAGGCAGAAACCTCGCAAAGCAGCTGGACCGGATTCTGTCTCCACATCCACCCTGAAGCACTGCGCCAATCAGCTGTCTCCGGTGTTCACAGACATTTTTAACACCCCACTGGAGACATGCCATGTGCCAGCCTGCTTCAAAGTCTCCACCATCATCCCTGTCCCCAAAAAACCAAGGACCACGGGACTAAACGACTACAGACCCATCGCCCTGACGTGTGTGGTTATGAAGTCCTTTGAGTGCCTTGTGTTGTCCCACCTGAAATCCATCACAGACCCCCTCCTGGACCCCCTGCAGCTCGCCTACAGAGCCAACAGGTCTGTAGGCGACGCAGTAAACATGGCCCTTCACTACATCCTCCAGCGCCTGGACTCCCCAGGAACCTACGCCAGT
>NW_025733603.1:0-649 GCF_021292245.1 Micropterus dolomieu
ATGCGCGTGCAAGTATGCAGTTTTAAAGCGTTTTCTTATCATAGGTAAAACACTAGAGCATGCTGGATAACGTATTTCTATCGGAGGTTTGTTGATTTTAATATGCTACGATTGTGTTCAATTAATCATTTTTTAAAAATTATTATTTTTACTAAATCCTCTAAATTAATAACGCTGACGTCACCGTATGGGCGATCCCAAGGTCCATTGCGATTTTCCACTGGGTAAGTAGAAGGGTTCATTAATAGAGATGGATACTCTTCTTACATTTACACATCAAAAACGGTTGGATCAGGACAAGAAATTGTGTTTAGAAACTTTAGATTTGTAAGGTGGCCCTTTCTTATGACGAGAAATGAAGACATTATAAAAAATATAGCTTGAACTGCACCAAATGTGCAAGCTAGCAAAGTTAGCTAAGTTAATTGAATTCAAGTTCATTTTTGTCGCATATTATCATGTAAGGTACAATCATAGGGGAATGTAAGATTTTCAGATTTTTATTACATAGCCCTCAACTATCCTGTAGAAAATTCATGGCATAGAGACTGATATAAGTGCATGGTTATTGTTGCAGTGACACTAAACACTAAACAGTTAACCTTAAAGTTAGCTGCTCAATCGTTCTCATTGTTTTGGTAGAAAGCAA
>NW_025733604.1:0-1064 GCF_021292245.1 Micropterus dolomieu
CAACGCTTGTAGTTGGAGAAGCACTGGTAGATGTTGGCGCGACTGTGGTGGTTGGAGCAGCAGTTGTAGTTGGAGAAGCACTGGTTGTACTTGGAACAGCACCGGTACTGGTTGAAGCAGCAGTGGTGGTTGTAGAAGCGCTTGTAGTGGTTGGAGCAGTGCTTGTAGTTGATGTGGCGCTCTTGCTGGTTGGAGCAGCGCTTGTAGTTGGAGAAGTACTACTAGTGGTTGGAGCAACTGTGGTGGTTGGAGGGGTGCTCGTGGTGGTTGTAGAAGTGCTCGTAGTGGTTGGAGTGACCGTGGTGGTTGGAGCAGTAGTCGTGGTGGTTGGAGAGGAGATTGTGGTTGGTGCGGCAGTAATTGTGGTTGGAGGGGTGCTCGTGGTGGTTGGAGCAGCGCTTGTAGTTGGAGCGGCACCAGTAGTGGTTGGAGCAGCAGTGGTGGTGGTTGGAGAGGAGATTGTGGTTGGTGCGGCAGTAGTTGTGGTTGGAGGGGTACTCGTGGTGGTTGTAGAAGCGCTGGTGGTTGTTGGAGCAGCGCTGGTGGTGGTTGGAGCAGCGCTTGTAGTTGGAGCGGCACCGGTAGTGGTTGGAGCAGCAGTGGTGGTTGTAGAAGCACTTGTAGTGGTTGGAGCAGCGCTTGTAGTTGGAGCGGCACCGGTAGTGGTTGGAGCAGCAGTGGTGGTTGTAGAAGCACTTGTGGTTGTTGGAGCAGTGCTTGTAGTTGGAGAAGAGCTGGTAGTGGTTGGAGTGATCGTGGTGGTTGGAGAGGAGATTGTGGTTGGTGCGGCAGTAGTTGTGGTTGGAGGGGTACTCGTGGTGGTTGTAGAAGCGCTGGTGGTTGTTGGAGCAGCGCTGGTGGTGGTTGGAGCAGCGCTTGTAGTTGGAGCGGCACCGGTAGTGGTTGGAGCAGCAGTGGTGGTTGTAGAAGCACTTGTAGTGGTTGGAGCAGCGCTTGTAGTTGGAGCGGCACCGGTAGTGGTTGGAGCAGCAGTGGTGGTTGTAGAAGCACTTGTGGTTGTTGGAGCAGTGCTTGTAGTTGGAGAAGCACTGGTAGTGGTAGGA
>NW_025733604.1:1084-2720 GCF_021292245.1 Micropterus dolomieu
GCGCTCGTAGTGGTTGGAGTGACTGTGGTGGTTGGAGCAGTAGTCGTGGTGGTTGGAGAAGAGATTGTGGTTGGTGCGGCAGTAGTTGTGGTTGGAGGGGTGCTCGTGGTGGTTGTAGAAGCGCTGGTGGTGGTTGGAGCAGCGCTTGTAGTTGGAGAAGTACTACTAGTGGATGGAGCAACTGTGGTGGTTCGACGGGTGCTCGTGGTGGTTGTAGAAGCGCTCGTAGTGGTTGGAGTGACTGTGGTGGTTGGAGCAGTAGTCGTGGTGGTTGGAGAGTAGATTGTGGTTGGTGCGGCAGTAGTTGTGGTTGGAGGGGTACTCGTGGTGGTTGGAGCAGCAGTGGTGGTTGTTGGAGCAGCGCTGGTGGTGGTTGGAGCAGCGCTTGTAGTTGGAGCGGCACCAGTAGTGGTTGGAGCAGCAGTGGTGGTTGTAGAAGCGCTTGTATTGGTTGGAGCAGTGCTTGTAGTTGGAGCGGCACCGGTAGTGGTTGGAGCAGCAGTGGTGGTTGTAGAAGCACTTGTAGTGGTTGGAGCAGCGCTTGTAGTTGGAGCGGCACCGGTAGTGGTTGGAGCAGCAGTGGTGGTTGTAGAAGCACTTGTGGTTGTTGGAGCAGTGCTTGTAGTTGGAGAAGCACTGGTAGTGGTAGGAGTGGTGCTCGTGGTGGTTGTAGAAGCGCTGGTGGTGGTTGGAGCAGCGCTTGTAGTTGGAGCGGCACCAGTAGTGGTTTGAGCAGCAGTGGTGGTTGTAGAAGCGCTTGTAGTGGTCGGAGCAGTGCTAGTAGTTGATGCGGCGCTCATGCTGGTTGGAGCAGCGCTTGTAGTTGGAGCAGCGCTTGTAGTTGGAGCGGCACCAGTAGTGGTTGGAGCAGCAGTGGTGGTTGTAGAAGTGCTTGTAGTGGTCGGAGCAGTGCTAGTAGTTGGAGAAGCACTGGTAGTGGTTGGAGTGACTGTGGTGGTTGTAGAAGCACTTGTGGTTGTTGGAGCAGTGCTTGCAGTTGGAGAAGCACTGGTAGTGGTTGGAGTGACTGTGGTGGTTGGAGCAGTAGTCGTGGTGGTTGGAGAGGAGATTGTGGTTGGTGCGGCAGTAGCTGTGGTTGGAGGGGTGCTCGTGGTGGTTGTAGAAGCGCTGGTAGTGGTTGGACCAGCGCTGGTGGTGGTTGGAGCAGCGCTTGTAGTTGGAGAAGTACTACTAGTGGTTGGAGCACCTGTGGTGGTTGGAGGGGTGCTCGTGGTGGTTGTAGAAGCGCTCGTAGTGGTTGGAGTGACTGTGGTGGTTGGAGCAGTAGTCGTGGTGGTTGGAGAAGAGATTGTGGTTGGTGCGGCAGTAGTTGTGGTTGGAGGGGTGCTCGTGGTGGTTGTAGAAGCGCTGGTGGTGGTTGGAGCAGCGCTTGTAGTTGGAGCGGCACCAGTAGAGGTTGGAGCAGCAGTGGTGGTTGTAGAAGCACTTGTGGTTGTTGGAGCAGTGCTTGTAGTTGGTGCGGCGCTCATGCTGGTTGGCGCAACGCTTGTAGTTGGAGAAGCACTGGTAGATGTTGGCGCGACTGTGGTGGTTGGAGCAGCAGTTGTAGTTGGAGAAGCACTGGTTGTACTTGGAACAGCACCGGTACTGGTTGAAGCAGCAGTGGTGGTTGTAG
>NW_025733605.1:0-904 GCF_021292245.1 Micropterus dolomieu
TTAAACACATTCACACATTTGGCATGGGAGCGCAGCCCCCTAATGTTACATGTTAGGATGCGGAGCATGGCAAGCTACAGTAGAAAAAAAAAATAGAAAACACAACCCTATGAAAGTTATCCCATAGTCTTATTAACCCCAGCTTGGGACCCATAGGGGGTCTTCCCCAGCCTAGCCGCTCTGTTCTTTTTGAGACCAAGTTTGGAAGAAGCCTGCTTCCTCGCCACCCCCGATGTCACAAAATCCATGTCTATGTCCTCCTCCAAATCCACCCCTCCAGAAGCGCCTAGCTCCAGCTCCGCAACCAAGGGAACAGTGACTTCCTCTTGAGGGGGGTGGGCATAGCCCCCCTCCACCTGATGGCTGACGCCCGCCCCTGCTCCTTGCAGAACAGCCTCTTCACCAGCCAGGCGCACGTCCAGGCTGGACCTAGTCTTGCATGGGACTCCTGAGATTCCCCCGGGCTGAGGGCCTCTGTGGCCACAGCTGGTGATAAGGGGCCCCAAGCTGTCCTCTCAACTCCAGCCTCTCCACCAGCAAACTCTTGCTCCCACTCAAGGGAGGCGACGTCTTCCTCTACGGCTCTCTCCTCCTCCATGCTGCTGCCCTCACTCTCCTGACAGATGCACTCAGCCAGGGGGTTTAGGCAGATGGAGCATCTGGTGTTAGGTCGCTCCTTAGCTTGCCTGCTCTCTGTTTTTTTCCCACACTCGCGTGCGTAGTGTCCCTGCTCCTGACACCGGAAACAACGGAACTCAGGGCAGGCCTTGAGGACATGGCCAGGCTGCAGGCAAAGCCTACAAACCTGAGCCTGCCTATCATGGACCACCCTGTAGAACTCCGGTCCCATTGCAGTCATGAAGCGGGCTGAATAGGGGAGAGATTGGACTTTTTCAGTGAACTT
>NW_025733606.1:0-932 GCF_021292245.1 Micropterus dolomieu
AAAAGTATCTAAAAAGTACGAGAAAAGTATCAAAAAAATACAAGAAAAGTATAAAAAAAATACAAGAAAAGTATCTCAAAAGTATGAGAAAACTGTCTCAAATTGCGAAGGTTAGGTGATCAGCCCATATTGTGAAAGAATAGTGACCCAGGTCTGTGATGTTCTTGTTTCTTCTCAAACAGCCAGTATTTCCTGTTTCTGGTCACCACGCATGTACTGAACTCTGTATCTGCCAACATTAAAATTAAATTGAAATTTCTGGGATGGTGACCTGCAGTCTTGCAGAATCAACCCGTCCTCACCAGAGAATCGGTCTAGACCATACTCTATGATGTTATTTACAGAAGCCCAACAATTCCCACCAAGAGCAAGCACAGGTTGTTTTCTGATCAAACACGTTTCTTTTTGCACTGCTGTGCTCTCCCAGAGGATATTAATTCCTTGGTGAAGCTGCTATAATAGGAACCAGTTGGTTTCTGGATACCAAGGCCAGCATTTCCTACCAATTATTGTTGGGTAAAATAGGTCTCGACAGCAATAGCCCATTAAAACCAGTCTATATTCCAAGATGCAGAAGCAGTAGTGTAAGGTTGTGTCTCTCCTGTGTTGTGAATAGTTTCAAACCCACTGCACTGCTCGTTGCTGTTTTTCAGCAAAGGTGTTCAACTTTCACGCAGGCCCAACAGTAGCACTTGTCTGTCTTCCATGCTTTAGAAAATGTAGAGCAGCCTCTGGTGGGATCACCAGGACAGAAGTCAGTAAGGACCAGTACATCAAAGGACAGATTTTAGAAACAGCTGATTCAGTCAGAGGGTGTTTAAGTGTGTTAAGGGAGAAATTTCTTGTTTTCAGATTTGAGTAGGTAGAGGCTCCCGTGGACACATTAAGTTGTAAAGGCACTGCTGGGATTTGAACCCAGGATCTCCTGTTTA
>NW_025733607.1:0-749 GCF_021292245.1 Micropterus dolomieu
CCAGACAGCAACTGACCAGGCAGGAACTGACCAGAACTGACCAGACAGCAACTGACCAGGCAGGAACTGACCAGAACTGACCAGACAGCAACTGACCAGACAGGAACTGACCAGGCAGGAACTGACCAGACAGCAACTGACCAGGCAGGAACTGACCAGAACTGACCAGGCAGCAACTGACCAGACAGCAACTGACCAGGCAGCAACTGACCAGACAGCAACTGACCAGGCAGCAACTGACCAGAACTGACCAGACGGCAACTGACCAGGCAGCAACTGACCAGAACTTACCAGACAGCAACTGACTGGGCAGCAACTGACCAGAACTGACCAGGCAGGAACTGACCAGGCAGCAACTGACCAGAACTGACCAGACAGAAACTGACCAGACAGCAACTGACCAGGCAGCAACTGACCAGAACTGACCAGACAGCAATTGACCAGGCAGCAACTGACCAGACAGCAATTGACCAGGCAGCAACTGACCAGAACTGACCAGACAGCAACTGACCAGGCAGGAACTGACCAGGCAGCAACTGACCAGAACTGACCAGACAGCAACTGACCAGGCAGCAACTGACCAGACAGCAACTGACCGGGCAGCAACTGACCAGAACTGACCAGGCAGCAACTGACCAGGCAGCAACTGATCAGAACTGACCAGACAGCAACTGACCAGAACTGACCAGGCAGGAACTGACCAGGCAGCAACTGACCAGACAGCAACTGACCGGGCAGCAACTGACCAG
>NW_025733608.1:0-513 GCF_021292245.1 Micropterus dolomieu
TAAATAAAAATGTGAAAAAGAAGCTTCTAATAAATAAAGTGCATGAATAAATCCCAAAAATTGTAACCCTAACAAGGGCGCGAGCGAGAGAGAGAGCGAGCGGGCGCAAGAGAGAGCGAGAGCGAGCGGGCGCAAGAGAGAGCGAGAGCGAGCGGGCGCAAGAGAGAGCGAGAGCGAGCGGGCGCAAGAGAGAGCGAGAGCGAGCGGGCGCAAGAGAGAGCGAGTGCGAGCGGGCGCAAGAGAGAGCGAGTGCGAGCACAAGAGAGCGAGAGGGCACAAGAGAGCGAGAGGGCACAAGAGAGCGAGAGGGCACAAGAGAGCGAGAGGGCACAAGAGAGCGAGAGGGCACAAGAGAGCGAGAGCGAGACGGAGCACCAGCTTCGCCGGTGTTGTGCTGAGTTGTACGTGCACCTCGTGGGACTTACATTACTTAACAGTACTTTGAAAAGACACGCTAGGAACCGCAACATGCATGCAATTTTTGGCGGGCACAAGACCAGTAAATGGAAGGCA
>NW_025733609.1:0-716 GCF_021292245.1 Micropterus dolomieu
CTTCTGATTGGCTAGTAGTCCTTAACTAGGAACTGCGCATGTGCAACTCCCAACAAAGATCATTTAGAGACAAGATGCATCACTCCATAGCTAAAACGGAGAGTTCAACACAGAATGAAAAGAGGAGCTGCAGCAATGTGCAGTATGAAAAAAATATGGTGTTTTTTGAAAATAATAATAATAATAATAATAATAATCCTTATTTGTAGAGCACTTTTCAAAAACAAGTTACAAAGTGCTAACAAGTGTAAAGAATAATACAAAAAAAAGATAAGAGCATGAAAATTTTATATAAAATTAGTAAAAAACAATAAAATAAAAGGGATAAAATAAAGTCAAATAAGATCGGGAAAAGCTCTCCTATAAAAGTATGTTTTAAGAAGGGACATAAAAGAGTTCACTGACTCAGCCGACCTGATTTCCTCGGGCAGGCTGTTCCAGAGCCTCGGGGCCCTGACAGCAAACGCTCTGTCCCCTTTAGTTTTCAGTCGAGACTCTGGAACAGACAACAGACCTCTGCCCGAGGATCTCAAGGTACGTGCTGGTGCGTATGGGACTAAAAGGTCAGAAATATAACAAGGCGAGAGGCCATGAAGAGCTTTAAAAGTGATCAATAGAATTTTAAAGTCAATTCTAAAACATACTGGGAGCCAGTGTAATGAAGCTAAAATAGGAGTAATGTGGTCATATTTCTTTGTTCTGGTTAAAAGCCTGGC
>NW_025733610.1:0-713 GCF_021292245.1 Micropterus dolomieu
AGCATAACTAAGGGATGGTTCAGGACTCACCTGAGCCAGCCCTAACTATAAGCTTTATCAAAGAGGAAAGTCTTAAGCCTACTCTTAAATGTGGAGATGGTGTCTGCCTCCTGAACCCAAACTGGAACCTGGTTCCACAGGAGAGGAGCTTGATAGCTGAACGCTCTGGCTCCTAGTCTACTTTTGGAGACTCTAGGAACCACAAGTAACCCTGCATTCTGGGAGCGCAGTGCTCTGGTGGGGTAGTAAGGTACTATGAGCTCTTTAAGATAAGATGGTGCCTGACCATTAAGAGCTTTGTAGGTAAGAAGAATGATTTTAAATTCTATTCTGGATTTTACTGGAAGCCAATGCAAAGAAGCTAAGACAGGATAAATGTGATCTCTTTTCCTGGTTCCTGTCAGAACACGTGCTGCAGCATTCTGGATCAGCTGAAGAGTCTTAACGGACTTTTTCGAGCAGCCTGATAATAAGAAATTGTAGTAATTGTAGTTTCATCTGGTTTGATCGATAGATATAACTGAGCATCATCTGCATAACAATGAAAGCTTATGGAATATTTAAGAGGATTGGTCCGAGCACAGATCCTTGAGGAACTCCATGACTAACTTTGGCGTGCATGGAGGACTCATCGTTAACATGTACAAACTGAAATCGATCTGATAAATAGGACTTAAACCAGCTTAGAGCGGTTCCTTTAATGCTAATGAAAT
>NW_025733611.1:0-451 GCF_021292245.1 Micropterus dolomieu
AGAGAGAGAGAGTAATAGGCTATCAAGTTCGAAGTTTGCAGCAGCATAGTGACAATAATGCATGTTTACATAACACAAGCTCAATCACCAGATGGGCCACAGAAAGAGGAAGTAAGGAGTGATATCTTTGGGACTACACTGAGAGAAAAAGATAAGCAGAGGTCCATGATAACAGGGAAGGTGTTTCTATCAAGCCATACTGCAGATACCATTAATAACAATTCCACATAAGGACCAAAAAGTGCAAAAATAGGGCTTTCCATCATCTCTTTCTATTCTTATTCTGCTGACATGTACAGTGGGGGAAATAAGTATTTGACCCCTTGCTGATTTTGCAGGTTTGCCCACTTACAAAGAATGCAACAATCTACAATTTTAATCATATGTACATTCTAACAGTGAAAGACAGAATCCCAAAGAAAATTCCAGAAAATCACATCATATGAATTTA
>NW_025733612.1:0-470 GCF_021292245.1 Micropterus dolomieu
AGCGAGCTGAGGCGGATTGGTGAGAGAGAATAGTCACTATTCACTGCATCATCATTGCGCGCGCCAGACAGAGGCCAGCAACAGAAAGTTTTATATTTTACAGTTTTCGTATTGTTACGGCCGCCGCTGGCTGCCTTAGTGTATATTAATTGTTGTGTTCCTATGAGTGATTCTGACATGCATGCATGACATCCCGGTTGCTGTTCGCTGGCGTCTGTTATTGGTGTGGCTGTGATCCGACCGAACCTACCAGTCAGAACTCTTCAATCAACGCCAGCTGGACTATAAACACCTTATGTGTCGACAGTTCGTGGCGACTGTGAGACAGTGATCAGTTCGATTTGCTGTTGGTTGCATACCCTGTTAGTTTAGAGAGTATTTAGTGTGTTTGTATTTCTTGATATTGTCTGTCTGTCTCACAGAGCCCTCTGCTCCCGCCGTCACACAGACCGCTGCAGCAACAACGGCAG
>NW_025733613.1:0-589 GCF_021292245.1 Micropterus dolomieu
AGGGGCGCTAAAGACGGTGGTCGCTGCCACACCGGTCGGTGTGGTCGCTGCCACAAGGGGCGCTGAAGATAGTGGTCGCTGTCACACTGACCACTGGTCACTACCACTAGGGGCGCTGAAGATAGTGGTCGCTGCCACACAGACCACTGGTCGCTACCACTAGGGGCGCTAAAGATAGTGGTCTCTGCCACAATGACCACTGGTTGCTGCCACTAGGGGCGCTAAAGATAGTGGTCTGTGCCACACAGACCACTGGTCGCTGCCACTAGGGGCGCTAAAGATAGTGGTCTCTGCCACACAGACCACTGGTCGCTGCCTTGCTGCCCCACGAACCACTGGTCGCTGCCACTAGGGGCGCTCAAGACGGTGGTCGCTGCCACACCGGTCGGTGTGGTCGCTGCCACAAGGGGCGCTGAAGATAGTGGTCGCTGTCACACTGACCACTGGTTGCTACCACTAGGGGCGCTAAAGATAGTGGTCTCTGCCACACAGACCACTGGTCGCTGCCTTGCTGCCCCACGAACCACTGGTCGCTGCCACTAGGGGCGCTAAAGACGGTGGTCGCTGCCACACCGGTCGGTGTGGTCGC
>NW_025733614.1:0-622 GCF_021292245.1 Micropterus dolomieu
AAGCTGGTGTTGGTCAGACCACCGAAGAAGGAACGGGAGTCGGCTGGGCCACCGGCGAAGCAGGTGCCGGTCGGACCACCGACGGAGCACGAGGAACGGGAGTCGGCTGGGCCACCAACAAAGCTGGTGTTGGACGGACCACCGACGGAGCACGAGGAACGGGAGTCGGCTGGGCTACCAACGAAGCTGGTGTTGGACGGACCACCGACGAGGGTACAGGAGTCGGCTGGGCCACCGGCGAGGGTACAGGAGTCGGCTGGGCCACCGGCGAAGCAGGTGCCGGTCGGACCACCGACGGAGCACGAGGAACGGGAGTCGGCTGGGCCACCAACAAAGCTGGTGTTGGACGGACCACCGAAGAAGGAACGGGAGTCGGCTGGGCCACCGGCGAAGCAGGTGCCGGTCGGACCACCGACGGAGCACGAGGAACGGGAGTCGGCTGGGCCACCAACGAAGCTGGTGTTGGACGGACCACCGACGGAGCACGAGGAACAGGAGTCGGCTGGGCCACCGACGGAGCACGAGGAACAGGAGTCGGCTGGGCCACCGACGGAGCACGAGGAACAGGAGTCGGCTGGGCCACCGGCGAGGGTACAGGAGTCGGCTGGGCCACCGGCGAGGG
>NW_025733615.1:0-393 GCF_021292245.1 Micropterus dolomieu
AGGGAGGGTGGAGGAGGGAAGGATGTATGAGGAGGGAAGGGAGGGTGGAGGAGGGAAGGAAGTATGAGGAGGGGAAGGGGAGGGTGGAGGAAAGAGGGAGGGAGGAGGAGGGAAGGAGGGAGGAGAGGAGGGAAGGGTGGAGGGAGGAGAGGAGGGAAGGATGTATGAGGAGGGAAGGGAGGAGAGGAGGGAAGGATGTATGAGGAGGGAAGGGAGGGTGGAGGAGGGAAGGATGTATGAGGAGGGAAGGGAGGGTGGAGGAGGGAAGGAAGTATGAGGAGGGGAAGGGGAGGGTGGAGGAAAGGGTGGAGAAGGGAGGGAGGGAAGGATGAGGAAGGGGAGCAGAGGGTGGAAGAAAGGGAGGGAGGAAGGGGAGGAGAAGGTGGAGGAAAG
>NW_025733616.1:0-1178 GCF_021292245.1 Micropterus dolomieu
TGCATCAGAGGCATGACTCGAGGCATCGTTGGCAGCGCTTCATTCACAAAGCATATCAGAAATGTATCGCTTTGAGTCAAAAACCGGGGCCCCTTTTTAGCTTCTGCAAAAATTCTTTGAGCCCACGGTGAGTTCTACACGGCCTGTTTGTCGGCCAGCTTTCTGGGAAAATATGGCAGGCTTAAATGTTAAGCACTCACCTGCTCGCTGATGCTTGCAAAAGCCTGGAAAAACTGATTGAGCTGCTCGTTATCATGGGACTTTGTCAAGCTTGTGAACACCTCCCTTATGATGGCCTCATCCTCCAAAGCGTGGCTGTCTGGATCCAGGATCAGCTCAGCCTTCTGGTCTGGGGACAGGGAGTCCACAAGTGCCACCTGATGACACAAACAAAGAGAATATATGGATTGCTTTTCTCTTTGACATGGAAAAATCACCCCGGTGTACAGACTGTACAAGTTGCAAAGATTGTGCTGCTGTTTTCAAGGTAGATTGACAGTGGAATGCATGCCTTACCACAGAGAGGTTGAAGACGTTGAGGTCAGAGTATGTTGTGTACAGGGAAAATGGACCCAAGTTTGCTTCAAGCCATTCTGCATCATTGTCAATTTCCTGCCTGCAAACTAAAGCACGTAAATGGATGTTAGCATACATAAGTGCCAGTTGTCCTCTCACTGCCATTTCAGAACTATTTTTTTTTTTTCACAAATAAGTCCATGGGCAAGCCTACACAAGCAATCACACGACGCAGTTTCCTTTGTCAGACCTACCCGGTTTGTTGATGACACCGGCAGATTTTCTCAAGTAGCCCAGCAGAACGTCTGCGATTCCTTGTCGTCTATGTAACGGCATAGCGCAGAAAGCTCCGGCCAGCCCACTCACTCTGCACAGGGTGAAAAGAAACATTCTTACGCTGTCCCTCATTACCGTTTTGTACTTTGGTGCAATGGAATCTTGCTTGTTGGTGAAATGCTACTCACACAACATGGTAGTTTGTGCAGTTTATGTTTGAGGTTGCGTTCTCGAGCATCATTGGAGTGAAACTTGGGAGGACAAGGACCAGTTTCAGATGGAACCAAGCAAACCAGTCATCTTCCTTGAAGTTCTGGAAATGGGGACTGATGATGGCGAAGGTCCTATTCATTATACGATCTCTCACGACAGGTTGGAAGTCAGGG
>NW_025733617.1:0-990 GCF_021292245.1 Micropterus dolomieu
GATAGAGCGTAAGTAGGCTCATATGATATCTTCTGCAGCTCTCTACTATCAGAGTTCCTTGTTCCAATGCCAACAACATAGATGCCCTGCTGTTTTAGAGCAGAGGCTGGGGTATCTACATTATCAAAAGACCTTCCACCATTTAGCAGGATCAACATTTGTGGAACACCTTGGAGGCGCCTGCTCCCGGAGGAGTTTGTGAAGACGTTGTCCCTGACATATTGGAGGGCTGCCCCGGTGTTGAGGGGTCTGCCTCCTCTGTGTCTCAGCCCTCTGACCGAATCCAGAATATCATCTCGTGTTTTGTATCTTTTCAGATCGAAATGGACCTCTGCATCTCTGCTGTACTGGACCACAGAGACACGGTCTTTGTTTTCTCCCACATTGAGTTTCTCCACCACTCTCTCAACAAAATCACGCATGGCAGGGAAGCCATTCCTTGTGGCATCAGAACCATCCAGAAGGAATACGATAACCTTTTTGGCAGTGTCAACTGAGGAAATACAGGAAGACAAAAAATAAAAAACCTTTGCAAAAAGTACTCTGATTGACTGATCATCAAGCGGTGGACATTTTTTTGAAAATCACTTAACAGTGCCTACTTCAATTTTAAACAGTGGGAAAGCACACCACCACCTCTCTTTCAATGAACACCTGGAGCTAAACAAGTATCACAATTTCTTTGCCACATGTAAGGTAAAACAAGTGAGGTAGCATTTCGGGCCAGCAAGAGGCTGTGCTTGTTAACATACCAAATACAGTTGGTGATTCTGGGGCGACGCCAATAACCACAGCCTCCACGGAGGACTTAAGTTGCTGTTGGACACTGGGAAGGTCAGTGAATTCAGACACAGATAGAGCATAACTGGGATCGTGGGATATCTTCTGCAGTTCGCTGCTATCAGAGCTCCCGGTTCCAATTGTAATGGTCAAGACACCCAGCTGTTTGAGAGCAGAGGCTGGTACATCAACACTGTCAGAAGACTTGCC
>NW_025733618.1:0-548 GCF_021292245.1 Micropterus dolomieu
CATGTCTTGCATACGTCTGTACGTGGTGGTTCTTGAAGCACTGACTCCAGCTGCAGTCCACTCTTTGTGAATCTCCCCCACATTTTTGAATGGGTTTTGTTTCACAATCCTCTCCAGGGTGCGGTTATACCTATTGCTCGTACACTTTTTTCTACCACATCTTTTCCTTCCCTTTGCCTCTCTATTAATGTGCTTGGATACAGAGCTCTGTGAACAGCCAGCCTCTGTGGCTTTCCTTTGTGTCTTGCCCTCCTTGTGCAAGGTGTCAGTAGTCGTCTTTTGGACAGCTGTCAAGTCAGCAGTCTTCCCCATGATCACAGCCTATAGAACTAGACAGAGACCATTTAAAGGCCTTTGCAGGTGTTTTGAGTTAATTAGCTGATTAGAGTGTGGCACCAGGTGTCTTCAATATTGAACCTTTTCATAATATTCTAATTTTCTGAGATACTGATTTTGGGATTTTCATTAGTTGTCAGTTATAATCATCAAAATTAAAAGGAATGAACACTTGAAATATATCAGTCTGTGTGGAATGAATGTATACATTA
>NW_025733619.1:0-525 GCF_021292245.1 Micropterus dolomieu
TAAATACTGAGCAAAGGGTCTGAATACTTATGACCATGTGATATTTCAGTTTTTCTTTTTAAATAAATTTGCAAAAATTTCTACATTTCTGTTTTTTTTTTTCTGTCAAGATGGGGTGCTGAGTGTACATTACTGAGAAATAAAATGAACTTTTTTGATTTTTGGAAAATGGCTGCAATGAAACAAAGAGTGAAAAATTTAAAGGGGTCTGAATACTTTCCGTACCCACTGTAGGTGTGTAGGATTCAAAATCATCATTGTCCCATTACTCTAACATCTGCACTCTTGTATGTTTGAAATGTTTGGTGTTCTTGCATTGTAGGCTTATTTAACCCTACACAGTTACTGAAATTGATTAAATTGATGAATTTGTTCAATAGTGCTTTTTCATGTATTGATCAGCTCTATACACCAATAGAAGTTAAAAATATTTCCATGATATGTTTAACAAATGTCACTGGGCATCTTGTTCCTGTCACACTTGCACAATGTCTGATAAAATCATTTATGGTTATGAAATAGCAT
>NW_025733620.1:0-693 GCF_021292245.1 Micropterus dolomieu
AGCTGCAAATAAGTATTTGAACACCTGTCTATCAGCTAGAATTCTGACTCTCAAAGACCTGTTAGTCTGCCTTCAAAATGTCCACCTCCACTCCATTTATTATCCTAAATTAGATGCACCTGTTTGAGGTCGTTAGCTGCATAAAGACACCTGTCCACCCCATACAATGAGTAAGAATCCAACTACTAACATGGCCAAGACCAAAGAGCTGTCCAAAGACACTAGAGACAAAGTTGTACACCTCCACAAGGCTGGAAAGGACTTGTGGAGGTGTACAACTTTGTCTCTGTGCAGAAAAACACATGGGACAGGGCGACTGCACTGTATTAAGGAGAGGATGACCGGGGCCATGTATGAACAACCTCCTTCCCTCAGTTAGAGCATTGAAGATGGGTCGAGGCTGGGTCTTCCAACATGACAATGACCCGAAGCACACAGCCAGGATAACCAAGGAGTGGCTCTGTAAGAAGCATATCAAGGTTCTGGCGTGGCCTAGCCAGCATGCAAGATCTCACCTCGTGGGGTCTCAGTGATCCTAAGAAAGGTGAGAAATCAGCCCAGAACTACACGGGAGGAGCTGGTCAATGACCTGAATAGAGCTGGGACCACTGTTTCCAAGGTTACTGTTGGTAATACACTAAGACGTCATGGTTTGAAATCACGCATGGCACGGAAGGTTCCCCTGCTTAAACC
>NW_025733621.1:0-2850 GCF_021292245.1 Micropterus dolomieu
ATGCTAAAGTTAGCTTAAACTACCTGCCTTATTTTATAGCTGCATGCTAATGTTAGCTTAAACAACATGCCTTATTTTATAGCTGCATGCTAATGTTAGCTTAAACTACATGCCTCATTTTAAACTACATACCTTATTTTAAACTACATGCCTTATTTTATATCTGCATGCTAAAGTTAGCTTAAACTACCTGCCTTATTTTATAGCTGCATGCTAATGTTAGCTTAAACAACATGCCTTATTTTATAGCTGCATGCTAACGTTAGCTTAAACTACATGCCTTATTTTAAACTACATGCCTTATTTCATAGCTACATGCTAAAGTTAGCTTAAACTACATGCCTTATTTCATAGCTACATGCTAAAGTTAGCTTAAACTACCTGCCTTATTTTATAGCTGCATGCTAATGTTAGCTTAAACAACATGCCTTATTTTATAGCTGCATGCTAATGTTAGCTTAAACTACATGCCTCATTTTAAACTACATACCTTATTTTAAACTACATGCCTTATTTTATATCTGCATGCTAATGTTAGCTTAAAGTACATGCCTTCTTTTAAACTACATGCCTTATTTTATAGCTGCATGCTAAAGTTAGCTTAAATTACATGCCTTATTTTAGAGCTGCATGCTAAAGTTAGCTTAAAATCCATGCCTTATTTTAGAGCTGCATGCTAAAGTTAGCTTAAAATCCATGCCTTATTTTATAGCTGCATGCTAAAGTTAGCTTAAACTATGTGTCTTATTTTATAGCTGCATGCTAAAGTTAGCTTAAACTACATGCCTTATTTTAAACTACGTGCCTTATTTTATAGCTGCATGCTAAAGTTAGCTTAAACTACATGCCTTATTTTAAACTACGTGCCTTATTTTATAGCTGCATGCTAATGTTAGCTTAAACTACATGCCTCATTTTAAACTACATACCTTATTTTAAACTACATGCCTTATTTTATATCTGCATGCTAATGTTAGCTTAAACTACATGCCTTATTTTAAACTACATGCCTTATTTTATAGCTGCATGCTAAAGTTAGCTTAAACTACATGCCTTATTTTAAACTACGTGCCTTATTTTATAGCTGCATGCTAAAGTTAGCTTAAACTACATGTCTTATTTTAAACTACATGCCTTATTTTATAGCTGCATGCTAATGTTAGCTTAAACTACATGCCTTATTTTATAGCTGCATGCTAATGTTAGCTTAAACTACATGCCTCATTTTAAACTACATACCTTATTTTAAACTACATGCCTTATTTTATATCTGCATGCTAATGTTAGCTTAAAGTACATGCCTTCTTTTAAACTACATGCCTTATTTTATAGCTGCATGCTAAAGTTAGCTTAAACTACATGCCTTATTTTAGAGCTGCATGCTAAAGTTAGCTTAAAATCCATGCCTTATTTTATAGCTGCATGCTAAATTTAGCTTAAACTACATGCCTTAAACGACATGCCTTATTTTATAGCTGCATGCTAACATTAGCTTAAACTAAATGTCTTATTTTATGCTTTTCTTTTCTTCTGATTTTCTTTTTTATAAGTCAGCCAAAGTGAAAGTACTTGTGATTAACTTAAAGAAAATAGAGCTCACAGCCGGATGCTGAGTTCATCAGTCAGTTATCGTCTATTCCATAAACCAATCACAATGTGTTTTAAGACTCCATATTATTGACATGGTGTCATGGTTTTGGGTTTTGATGTTGTTATTTTCTATTTTATGTTGTATCTCCTGTGTCTTGTCTTACTTTATTTCCTGCCCTCGTGTTTTCCCGCCCGTTTGATTGGCTGCCCTGTCCTAATTAGTGTCACCTGTGTCTACTTAATCTCCCCTCACTTGTGTGTTTAGTCTGTGCGCCTGCCTTGTCTTTGTCTATATGTCAAGCTTTCTAGCCATTTCCCAGTGTTTTCCTGTGTTTTGGATTTTTGGCCTGATGGATTAGACCGTTTAGATTTGGTTTATTGCTGCTTCCTTTGGATGTGTTTGCTATGTGTCTGCCTGTGTGGACCTTGGCCTGCCTCAGCTTGCTGTAAGTCAGTGTACTCTTTTATTTTGAAAACCATAAAACTGAACCTGCCATGCCTCTGGTTCTGGGTCTGGTCCACTCCCTCGTGTTCCTCTTTGCCCACTTGAACTTACTGTGACACAAAGATATTATCTCTGTATGTTCCCTTTGCCTATAGGTTCCTGTTAACAGACTGGTAGCAGCAGGTTGTATAATCTTTTATAAGCATAGTTCAAAGGATGGATCATCTTTTCAGGATTTGCAAACACAAGGACTCAATTGAAGTCGGCTGATAACTGAACAAAACCTCACTACAGAATCTTGTATCCAGAGTATTTATGCTGAAGATGAGTGAGCAACTTAGCAAAGTTTGATTTCAAGTGGTTGACAGGATTTGAGGGGCCAATAAAAGGATCTCAGTTCTAGACTCACTCAGTTGTAGGAAGGTCCGGAACAAGTGCACTTCACATGTGATGAACCAGCTGCCATGATTATTGTATTTGAATATGATGCCGTATCTGAACAAACATCTTGATCAACACCATGAAGTCCAAGTTGACACAGGAAGTGCAGTCGTCGTTGTAATCTGCTACAGAGACTGTCCACATGGATGTTCCAGGCTAGGTTGGTTATTAGTCAAAATTATAAAGGCAACCCTTTTGTTTTTCCCCCATTCATCATGAGCTGAACTCAAAGATCTAAGACTTTCTCTATGTACACAAAAGGCCTCTTTCTCTCATATATTGTTCACAAATCTGTCAGAATCTGTGTAAATGAGCACTTCTCCTTTGCCGAGATAATCCATCCACCTCACAGGTGTAGCATATCAAGATGCTGA
>NW_025733622.1:0-516 GCF_021292245.1 Micropterus dolomieu
AACGGGAACAACACATTTTTATTTAGCGTAATTGGTTTCATCTGAAGCAGTGGCCCTGCGATGGACTGGCGACCTGTCCAGGGTGTACCCCGCCTTTCACCCGATGTCAGCTGGGATTGGCTCCAGCCCCCCGCGACCCTGTACGCAGGATAATCAAAGTTAGGATGTTAACTAATAAATCAGACAATGCAAAAGCAGTTTATTGATATTCCCACAGTTATGGACTTGACTGGTCTTGGAATAAAATCCTGAGTCCTCAATGTCCGAGACCGAGACAAGATCGAGTACATATGCGGTCGAGTCCGAGACGAGACCAAGACTATCTTAAGACCGGTCTCGAGTACTAAAACACTACAAATTAGCTCACTCTGTCCGTACTGGGAGCTCGGAGCATCGGGGGAGTGTTTTTGTTTACCATAGACTGTATGAAGGTGTTTACACCTTTACTCAAACACTGCAGGGAAGGATGGCGTGGTGCAGCGCCCGATTGGGAACCAGCCCCAGGGTGTCAAGAGC
>NW_025733623.1:0-797 GCF_021292245.1 Micropterus dolomieu
TAATTGTTAATGTAATATTAAAAACCTACTTAAGTAATTACTAGTGTTGTTAAATTAATTAATGCATAATAATCATGATAATCTTCAAACCGTGATTATTCCTCTGACTATAATCGTACCAACAAAATCTGTAATCGTTGCATCCCTACTCAGCACAAGCCAGTCTCTCGTGTTTCAACAGTTTCATTTACCAGTCCTGACCAGCACGCACGCTGGCACCGTGTACACGGACTAAAACTTCTAGTGAAGTTATGGATGTTATATTATGACATGTTAGAACAGTTGCAACATTTTGGTACGTGTGCTTATTCACTTTCTCGCCAAGTGCTGGATGAGAAAAGTAAAGGACTGTCATGTCTATTCATTAAATATGGAGTTAGAGCCAGCAGCCAATTAGCTTTAGATAATATAGATTTATTTATATTTAGCATGCACACTAAAGTGATTTGATCTTCTCAATAAACCCTCAGAAAGAAAGACAATACATGTATTCCCCCAAAAAACTATTTCTTCAAGGTAAATTAACTTTTACGTTAATTGTCAGTTATTAACATAATTTATTTGTATTATTCAACACTATACTACTAAAATGAATATGTAAAAAAGCCTTTGTCCTGAGCATGAAATCAAATCAGTCCCTGCTCGTTCTGTTCTCTCAGACAAAAGTTGATGGCAGATTTCTTTTTTAAATGAAAGTAGAGTCCCAGGCAGAGACTGCAACTTTTTGGCCAATCCTGAGAGCAAGATGTCAGTGGGACTGCAGTCAGTTTGTTGCTGTGCCTTGTCAACTTGCAAAG
>NW_025733624.1:0-982 GCF_021292245.1 Micropterus dolomieu
CAAGCCGGCTTCGCTAGATGACCTTGCCAAGCCGGCCTCGCTAGACCGGTCACGGAACACTCCTTGCAAAGCTGGCTTTGCTAGATGAGCACAAGGATTATCACCTGATGATCGTCCCTATAACCCCCTTACCTACTTCCTTAACCAGCCTCTGGCGATGTACATTTTCAAAGTGTCAAAAACCCACTCCTTGCGAAGCCGGCTTCGCTAGATGACCTTGCCAAGCCGGCTTCGCTAGACCGGTCACGGCCCGCTCCTTGCCAAGCCGGCTTCGCTAGATGTCCTTGCCAAGCCGGCTTCGCTAGATGTCCTTGCCAAGCCGGCTTTACAAGGAAGCCCATTTTCACACTTTGAATCTAGCTGTTGGATTCCGTCCCAAACGCTGCGAGAGGGACAGCATCCAACAGCTCGTTTCAAAGTGTCAAAAACCCACTCCTTGCAAAGCCGGCTTCGCTAGATGACCTTGCGAAGCCGGCTTCGCTAGACCGGTCACGGCCCTGTCCTTGCCAAGCCGGCTTGGCTAGATGTCCTTGCCAAGCCGGCTTGGCTAGACCAGTCACGGCCCGCTCCTTGCCAAGCCGACTTCGCTAGATGTCCTTGCCAAGCCGGCTTTGCTAGATGTCCTTGCCAAGCCAGCTTCGCTAGACCGGTCACGGCCCGCTCCTTGCCAAGCCGGCTTCGCTAGATGTCCTTGCAAAGCCGGCTTTGCTAGATGTCCTTGCGAAGCCGGCTTGGCTAGATGTCCTTGCCAAGCCGGCTTGGCTAGACCGGTCACGGCCCGCTCCTTGCCAAGCCGGCTTCGCTAGATGACCTTGCCAAGCCGGCCTCGCTAGACCGGTCACGGAACACTCCTTGCAAAGCTGGCTTTGCTAGATGAGCACAAGGATCATCACCTGATGATCGTGGCTATAACCCCCTTACCTACTTCCTTAACCAGCCTCTGGCGATGTACATTTTCAAAGTGTCAAAAACCCACTCCTTG
>NW_025733625.1:0-424 GCF_021292245.1 Micropterus dolomieu
CCTCCTCCTCTTCCTCCATCCAGCACTACACCCACACCTCCTCCTCCATCCAGTACTATACCCACACCTCCTCCTTCTCCTCCATCCAGTACTACACCCACACCTCCTCCTCCATCCAGTACTATACCCACACCTCCTCCTTCTCCTCCATCCAGTACTATACCCACTCCTCCTCCTTTTCCTCCATCCAGTACTATACCCACACCTCCTCCTCCTCCTCCATCCAGTACTATACCCACACCTCCTCCTTCTCCTCCATCCAGTACTATACCCACACCTCCTCCCCACCTCCTCCTCCATCCAGTACTACACCCACTCCTCCTCCTTCTCCTCCATCCAGCACTACACCCACTCCTCCTCTTCCTCCTCCATCCAGTACTACACCCACTCCTCCTCCTTCTCCTCCATCCAGTACTACACCCAC
>NW_025733626.1:0-862 GCF_021292245.1 Micropterus dolomieu
TGACATGCTATGGCTCAACTCCCGCCACAACGTCATCCAATTGGTCATGAAACACAGTCTAACTTTCCACATCCAACAAGATCAGACAACGTTCTGTGATTATGAAGACTTTTAAAATTATTTTTATTATACCTTTATTTTACCAGGCAAGTTAATTCAGAACAGTTTCTTATTTACAACAACTGCCTGGCAGGGGACAAAGGCCTTGTTTGGGGAAGGGTACTGGGATTAAATAAAAACACGAAAAAATAGACAGAGGATGCAGGACAACAACACAGTCCCAACAACCAACCTAAAAACCAGGCACAAGGACACGAAGAGACCAGATGAGAAAATAATTAAAAGACAGGTAAAGAGACATGATAACAGACTAGACATAAGAAAATCTACAGAGAGTAGACAATACAACAAATGGCACAAAAGCTGAATAATGACAACAATCTAGATAGTAGCAGAGCGACATATAACAACAACACATAACATCACATGAAGCAATTACAGTTTTCTGTGAACAAGTTGGTGATTTTGCCTTTAAAAGTGGCAGTGTTGACTAGAGTGGAGAGTTTTGTTTTTTTTTGTTGTTGGTTCCAATCTTAGGACCCAGCGAACTGAAAGGCGGTGCGACCTAATGATGTGTTAGCTGAAGGGATTTGTAGCCGGATGTGACTAGAAGAGCGGATGCTGTAGGTGACGGAAGAAGGATGAAGTAGACATCCTAAATACGGAGGGGTTAGGCCTAAGAGAGTTTTTTAAGTGAGCATAAACCAGTGGATCTTACGTCGAGTATGAAGGGATGTCCAGTTTATGGAGGCGTACAGATTGCAGTGGTGTGTCCTGTAAGGAGCATTGGTGGCAAGTCTGA
>NW_025733627.1:0-544 GCF_021292245.1 Micropterus dolomieu
CAACAATCACAGTTACACAACGATTACGCACAAGGACCAAAGCTGATGAATGAGATCTAGAAAAAGCACACACACACACACATATACACACACACACATATACACACACACACACATATACACACACACACATACTGCCTCCAGGTTAAAGGGATGTTGTGTTTGCAAAAAGGATTAGAGAGAGGAAGTGGAACTTCAAAGGGAGACTGTGAGTGCACTACAGTATGTGACACATGTCTCTCTCTCTCTCTCTCTCTCTCTCTCTCTCTAGCTGAGTCCTTCACAACCCCGGATGACCCTCTCTGCAGTTGTAATTCACTCAGTAAGCAGGGAGGGCCCTGACTCGGAAGAAATGGGGGAATGAACCGGGGTCTCTCACACCAAAGGCATAGTCTTATCCAGTGCAACACACACACACACACACACACACACACACACACACAGAGTCCGGGATGTGCTGAGTGAGCCAGGATTTGGTAAAACAGAGGGTGGCAGATCTGCAGAAGTCCGTGTTAGTTCCATTGACTCCTTTGGCGTCTCTGAT
>NW_025733628.1:0-1124 GCF_021292245.1 Micropterus dolomieu
CTTATTTTATAGCTGCATGCTAACATTAGCTTAAACTACATGCCTTATTTTATATCTGCGTGCTAATGTTAGCTTAAACTACATGCCTTATTTTATAGCTGCATGCTAACATTAGCTTAAACTACATGCCTTATTTTATATCTGCATGCTAATGTTAGCTTAAACTACATGCCTTATTTTATAGCTGCATGCTAACATTAGCTTAAACTACATGCCTTATTTTATATCTGCGTGCTAATGTTAGCTTAAACTACATGCCTTATTTTATATCTGCATGCTAAAGTTAGCTTAAACTACATGCCTTATTTTATAGCTGCATGCTAAAGTTAGCTTAAACTACACGCCTTATTTTAAACTACGTGCCTTATTTTATAGCTGCATGCTAAAGTTAGCTTAAACTACATGCCTTATTTTATGGCTGCATGCTAACGTTAGCTTAAACTACATGCCTTATTTTATGGCTGCATGCTAACGTTAGCTTAAACTACACGCCTTATTTTATAGCTGCATGCTAATGTTAGCTTAAACTACATGCCTTATTTTATATCTGCATGCTAACGTTAAGTGTCAATGTTAATAAAAATGTATTTTATAAGCTGCCTATAAATATTAAGATTTTTTAACCCTAACCCACTACAAGTGTCTAACAAGGAAATAACAGTTCTGTTAATTTATCAATAGCCAGCCCTTATAAAATGTTAATAAACAGCTTAATAATGTTTATGACAGGTAAATAAACATCAACAAGTTCCTAATAAGGGCCTATAAGTGTCTTATCAATAATAAATGAGTTAATTGTGCTTTAGTTAACACTTATTTGTGTTATAAACATCTTTATAAAGTGTTTGATTATTTTTTAATTGCTGCTTATTAACTGTTAATTACTGCTTATTACAAGCACCTTCAAATAAAGTGTTACCGAGACATATTTATATATACTGGTGTTCTTAATTCTCTGCAATTATGCTTTTCTTTCTTTCTGATTTTCTTTTCTATAAGTCAGCCAAAGTGAAAGCACTTGTGATTAACTTAAAGAAAATAGAGCTCACAGCCGGATGCTGAGTTCATCAGTCAGTTATCGTCTATTCCATAAACCAATCACAATGTGTTTTAAGACTCCATAT
>NW_025733629.1:0-1163 GCF_021292245.1 Micropterus dolomieu
TATGGAGGCCACTGTGCTCTTAGGAACCTTAAGTGCAGCAGAAATTTATTTGTAACCTTGGCCAGATCTGTGCCTTGCCACAATTCTGTCTCTGAGCTCTTCAGGCAGTTCCTTTGACCTCATGATTCTCATTTGCTCTGACATGCACTGTGAGCTGTAAGGTCTTATATAGACAGGTGTGTGGCTTTCCTAATCAAGTCCAATCAGTATAATCAAACACAGCTGGACTCAAATGAAGGTGTAGAACCATCTCAAGGATGATCAGAAGAAATAGACAGCACCTGAGTTAAATATGAGTGTCACGGCAAAGGGTCTGAATACTTATGACCATGTGATATTTCAGTTTTTCTTTTTTAATAAATTTGCAAAAATTTCTACATTTCTGTTTTTTTTCTGTCAAGATGGGGTGCTGAGTGTACATTACTGAGAAATAAAATGAACTTTTTTGATTTTTGGAAAATGGCTGCAATGAAACAAAGAGTGAAAAATTTAAAGGGGTCTGAATACTTTCCGTACCCACTGTATGCCATTATGCACATAAGACAGACACCTGGCCCAAATTTGAAACATGGCGGTATGAGGTTGCGCCAACTGATTTTTGGCAGAAAGTGTGTATTTTCTTGTGAAGAAATTAAGAAAGAAAGACGTTACAACAAACATCTGTCTTTGTGATCTTTATTAAAAGTAAGAATTACAGAGTGGTTCAGCTGAAGGGCAGAGCTCATACACCAGAGGGCTGTTAGAGAGTCTGACCCAGAGAAACAGAGAAGACATTTAATGCTAGAGAATAATTGGAGAGTCCAACAGAAAAGCCTTTCTCAGCCTTGAGCCACAGTGGAAACTCCTTTCTCACAGGAAAGCATGAAACAAAACAATCTCACAGAAGGTCATTATATCAAAACACTGGTACACTTAGTGGGAATTATAACACCACATAAGATGAGCAAAGAACATAAAGTAATGACATATAGAGGATTATTAAAAGTACAGACAGGTAAAATCTATTCGTTTCTATTATAGTTCCCTCTTTGGCCGTCACATGGTCACATTAAGTTTATAACAAAATGTCAGTTCATCAATGAATGCTCTCATCTTACTGTTTAAGCAGACACATCATTAGTAGACAAAATAAATGAGCTTCAGCTGTTTTTGTAGAACAGAGA
>NW_025733630.1:0-1935 GCF_021292245.1 Micropterus dolomieu
ACTGGGACTGCCCGATCTCGCCTGATCTCGGAAGCCAGGCTTGGCAGGGCCTGCTTAGGACTTGGACGGGAGAGCGTCTGATCCTGGCTAGGGACTTCCAGGCGGACTGGATCCTTTTCCTGAATGTCCACCCAGGAATGAGCGTCTGTTTGTGAGTGAGGACCTCCGGCTGAAGGTGGCCTTGTCGCTGTACCCATACCCGGGAACGGGTGCCTATTCCTGTCTGTGGACTGCCAGCGTGAACGGTGTCCCGGTTCCTGGATGTTTACCCAGGAATCAGTGCCTGTGGATTCCAAGTGACTCTGGAGCACCTTGGACATTATGGGCAGAATACGTTTTTTGTCAATTAGCCGTAGAACATCTTTTGAAGGGCCGTTTGGGGTAGCCTGAGTGGCTTACGGCCACACCGCTCTGGGAGCGCCTGATCTCATCAGATCTCAGAAGCTAAGCAGAGCAGGGCCTGGTTAGTACTTGGACGGGTGACCGCCTGGGAATACCCGGTGCTGTAAGCCTTTTTCGCTTCGCCTTCAAAAAACGGCAGAGGGCGCTTCGGTGAAAGGAGATCTTGCTAATGTCTCTTTAGGAAACAGCAGGGGGCGCTGCTGCTGCTGCTGCTGCTTCTTTTTCTCCCTATCCTGTACACAGTGCTGTGTAAATGTTACATCGTGTTTTGAAGGCCCTTCTGGGGTGTGCAAAGGCAGCTTACGGCCATTCCGGCCTGGGACTGCCCGATCTCGCCTGATCTCGGAAGCCAGGCTTGGCAGGGCCTGCTTAGGACTTGGACGGGAGAGCTTCTGATCCTGGCTAGGGACTTCCAGGCGGACTGGATCCTTTTCCTGAATGTCCACCCAGGAATGAGCGTCTGTTTGTGAGTGAGGACCTCCGGCTGAAGGTGGCCTTGTCGCTGTACCCATACCCGGGAACGGGTGCCTATTCCTGTCTGTGGACTGCCAGCGTGAACGGTGTACCGGTTCCTGGATGTTTACCCAGGAATCAGTGCCTGTGGATTCCAAGTGACTCTGGAGCACCTTGGACATTATGGGCAGAATACGTTTTTTGTCAATTAGCCGTAGAACATCTTTTGAAGGGCCGTTATGGAGTGCCTGAGTGGCTTACAGCCACACCACTCTGGTAGCGCCCGATCTCGTCCAATCTCGGAAGCCAAGCAGAGCAGGGCTTGGTTAGTACTTGGACGGGTGACCGCTTGGGAATACCCGCTGCTGTAAGCCTTTTTCGCTTCGCCTTCGAAAAACGGCAGAGGGCGCTTCGGTGAAAGGAGATCTTTTGAACGTCTCTTTAGGAAAAAGCAGGGGGCGCTGCTGCTGCTCCTGGATGTTTACCCAGGAATCAGTGCCTGTGGATGCCAAGTGACTCTGGAGCACCTTGGACATTATGGGCAGAATACGTTTTTTTTCAATTAGCCGTAGAACATCTTTTGAAGGGCCGTTTGGGGGCACCTGAGTGGCTTACGGCCACACCGCTCTGGGAGCGCCCGATCTCGTCCGATCTCGGAAGCTGAGCAGGGCCTGGTTAATACTTGGACGGGTGACCGCCTGGGAATACCCGGTGCTGTAAGCCCTTTTCGCTTCGCCTTCGAAAAACGGCAGAGGGCGCTTCGGTGAAAGGAGATCTTTTGAACGTCTCTTTAGGAAACAGCAGGGGGCGCTGCTGCTGCTGCTGCTGCTGCTTCTTTTTCTCCCTATCCTGTACACAGTGCTGTGTAAATGTTACATCGTGTTTTGAAGGCCCGTCTTGGGTGTGCAAAGGCAGCTTACGGCCATTCCGTCCTGGGTCTGCCCGATCTCGCCTGATCTCGGAAGCCAGGCTTGGCAGGGCCTGCTTAGGACTTGGACGGGAGAGCGTCTGATCCTGGCTAGGGACTTCCAGGCGGACTGGATCCTTTTCCTGAATGTCCACCCAGGAATGAGCGTCTGT
>NW_025733631.1:0-539 GCF_021292245.1 Micropterus dolomieu
ACGGCTAAATCTAATATCGTGGCGGCCGACAAAGCCAGGGAGGCTTGTTGGACTAAATTTGTAGCCTGATGTTGTTCTTGTAGTTCAGATCTCTATCCTGTATTTTATGTGGAATATGATGAAGATGTAAAGGTCCAGCTGCACATGAGGTCCACTGTAACAGAAGGAGAGGGGGAATAATCCCAGACACAATTTCATCTCCAAGTAAGAAACTTGAATATTCTCTGACATTAGTCCCACATTTATGAGAGAAACTTCACTCTGCAAGGCTGCAACATCGCACACACGGGCAGTATGGTGTAAGGAGTTCTTTCATATAGGATGTTGCCTGACCATTAAGGGCTTTGTATGTAAGGAGAAGTATTTTATAATCAATACTCAATTTTACCAGGAGCCAGTGCAAAGTTACTAAAACAGGGGTGATATGATCTCTCCTGCTGGTTCTAGTCAGTATGCGTGCAGCAGCGTTTTGTATTAACTGGAGAGACTTAAGAGATTTTTCTGAGCGGCCTGAAAGCACGGAGTTCCAGTAGTCAAGC
>NW_025733632.1:0-1623 GCF_021292245.1 Micropterus dolomieu
CTTACTACTCTAAGCTAAAAAAGCCCATTTACAAGGACACTATTCCACTCATTGACAAGATCATACAATCACTCTACAACAAAAGACTCATCAACCACAAACAGACTCTATACTTGAAGGGTGACAGCGAACCTCGACCCAGACTGTTCTACATGCTACCCAAAATTCATAAGGACCCTGCTGGGTGGAGCAAACCCCATGAGATCCCTCCAGGACGTCCTATTGTGTCTGATTGTAGCAGCGAGACCTACTATACAGCTGAGTTCATTGACCATTTCCTCAATCCTCTCTCGATCAGGCATGCCAGTTACATCAAAGACACCTATGATTTTGTGGAAAGAATTAAGCAGATTAACATCCCCCTAAATGCATTCCTCTTCACCATGGACATTGATAGTCTCTACACAAACATTGTAATCTCAGAAGGCATCCAAGCAATCAAAAATATATTCCAAAAATACCCAAACGCCCAAAGACCAGACAGAGAACTACTGCAACTCCTAGAGATCAATTTGACCAGAAATGATTTTGAATTCGATGGACAATTTTTCCTCCAAATTAAGGGCACGGCCATGGGAAAGAAATTTGCGCCCGCATATGCCAACATTTTCATGGCAGAGTGGGAAACGACTGCACTAAATTCCTGCCCCAAAAAACCACTCCACTACTATAGGTTTCTGGATGATATATGGGGTGTCTGGCCCTATTCGAGAGAGGATTTTGACCAATTTGTGAACATTTTGAATCACCATAACCCTGCTATCAAATAGAAATATTGTATAAGTCCCACCACGGTTGACTTCTTAGATACCACAACATTCAAGGGTCCCACATTCACTCAAACGGCTAGACTTGACCTCAAGGTGTTTTTTAAGCAAACAGACACACATGCTCTTTTGCACAAATCCAGCTTTCACTCAAAGCACACCTTTGCAGGGCTCATCAAGTCTCAACTCCTGAGGTTTCACAGAATCTGCACTAGATCTGAGGATTTTAAAGAGGCGACGAAGGTGCTGTTCTCCGCCCTGACCAGCAGAGGGTACTGCAGGGCCTTCCTACGGAAAGCTTTTAAAACCTTCCTGCACACAAAACCTCTCACCACAGATTCCTTGCTTCCAGTCATCACCACCTATTCTCCCTCAGCAGTAAAATTAGTTAGGACACTCAAACACAACTTTCAAAATTTAATTTCCACAACTCAGCTGCTACAGGACCACAGACTCATAGCTGCATTTAGGAAGAATAAAAACCTGCAGGATACTCTGGTTAAGGCCAAGCTGGCAACACTTGTGAACTCTAGACCCATTGGGCACGGAGAATTTTTTAAGCACCAACCTTGGGTGTGCAATCCACACAACCACAATGTTTTTGTCACACATAGGCATGGCAATGTCCTTTCCAAAAATTGTGTATATTTGATCAGATGCAGACGGTGTAAGATCCAGTATGTAGGAGAAACGGGGAACACTTTGTTGGTCCGATTCACACAACACAGATACAACATAGTGAGGAAGAAAGACACACACATCCCCTTGGTTAAGCACTTTATTGAGCATGGCTGGCCCCAGCTCACTGCACTGATCCTCCAATGCAATCCCAGGTGGTCCACAGCCCAGAGACGAC
>NW_025733633.1:0-676 GCF_021292245.1 Micropterus dolomieu
GGCCTGATCCCACGGCCTGATCCATGTTCGGATCCACGGTCTGATCCATATTCGGGTCCACGTTCTGACCTACGTTCTGACCCACGTTCTGATCCACGGTCTGATCCACGGTCTGATCCACGTTCGGATCCACGGTCTGATCCACGTTCTGACCCACGTTCTGATCCACGTTCTGACCCACGTTCTGATCCATGGTCTGATCCACGTTCTGACCCACGTTCTGACCCATGTTCTGATCCACGGTCTGATCCACGGTCTGATCCACGGTCTGATCCACGTTCGGGTCCGCGTTCTGATCCGCGTTCTGATCCATGTTCGGATCCACGGTCTGATCCATGTTCGGGTACACGTTCTGATCCACGTTCTGACCCACGTTCTGATCCACGTTCTGATCCACATTCGGATCCACGGTCTGACCCACGTTCTGATCCACGTTCGGATCCACGGTCTGATCCACGGTCTGATCCATGTTCGGATCCACGGTCTGATCCACGGTCTGATCAACGGTCTGATCCACGTTCGGGTCCACGTTCTGATCCACGTTCTGACCCACGTTCTGATCCACGTTCTGATCCACATTCGGATCCACGGTCTGACCCACGTTCTGATCCATGGTCTGATCCACGGTCTGATCCATGTTCGGATCCACGGTCTGATCCATATTCGGGTCCACGTT
>NW_025733634.1:0-455 GCF_021292245.1 Micropterus dolomieu
AATTTGAATCATGCTACATTCACATTCTAGCCGTTCGTGTTTGCACTGTAACCATACATGTACCCTACCATTCAAAAATTATAGAACACCCCCATTTTTCTAGTTTCTATTAAAATATAAGTAGTTCAAGTCCAGTGAAAATCCTGTAATGGTACAAAATTAAGCAGCAAACTGCCAAAGTTAAAAACAATGTTTAGGCCAAAACTGGACAATTTTATAAATTAAGTTTTGTTCATTATTTCACTGTAGGATCAATCAATGACCAACTGGTTTATCTTCTTTCAATAAGAAGATATATATATATATATATATATATATATATCTTCTTATTGAAAGAAGATATATATATATATATATATATATATATATATATATTATTCAAATAAAGCTTTTGAGGGTGTATTAACAGGCTGTTCCAAGGTGTTTACAGATTGAGACGCCTGTAGAAATTTGTT
>NW_025733635.1:0-1406 GCF_021292245.1 Micropterus dolomieu
AACCCCACCTTCCTCTGATTTTCTGAAGTGTGCTAACACAATATAAAGATGTACAGTACCTTGTACTGAGAGAAGGAAAACAACAAATCCACTCGCTGCTGCTGTTAAACTCATAGCTGCTCCTCACGTCTGTTAAATCAGCAGGTAGATCAAAACATGAGAAGTCCTGTATGTCAGTTAGTCCAAAAAAATTGGAATCTAAAAGGGAGGATGCTGTGTTTGAGGACAGTTTGTCTCTCTGTGCGTGGGACAGTTGTTGATAAGTTGTTAAACGCTGCCCTGGCTTCCTTCCTCCTTACATTATTAATATGCATCAACAGATGATGTCAGTAAATCTTTGCAAGCTGAAATTAATATATGATTAGTTTTGTTCTTAGAATGTTTTTTATTCTTATTGCTGTTTTGCAAATGATGCAGTAGTAACTTCTTAAAATAAAGTTTATGGAAATAACAGTGATGTTTTATGAGCGGGTCCATTTTGTGTTTGTCTCGTGCAGGAGAGGACAAACATTAACAGGTCAGCATTTGGGTGAGGCTTTATAAACTGCTGCCAGTAGTTTCACTTTCCACTGATCAACAGTTGGTGCTAAAGAAACATGTGTAAACATGGATGTAAACAATGTAGGATTTAAAATATTCAAAGGTTTCTGCCATTGAGGACTACGTTCAAGACCCAATGTTGATTAATGTTCTTCATCACTCTCGTCCGTGCAAAAAATGTCCACTGCTGAGCCTTTGGATGCCTCTGTTGGTGTAAGTCACTCTGTTGCAGGTTTCTATTTATAGACACCTGAAAGATAAAATGATTTTAAAACAGCACAGGTAAAACTACATTTTTCACTGCAGTAACAGAAGTAGTGTTGCTGTAGATGCTTAATGAGAAATGCATGTTGCTAATACAGAAAGAGGAAGTGTGGTCACTCTCAACCGCTCACACACACAATATGCTGTTTGTATGCATTTGGCACATTAACTAAAAGGCACCTCCAGGTGGAGGTAGAGGAACACTGGGCGAGAGGGAAAATCCATTGTCCTTTTACATCACACAAAACTGTCTAAAGGCTAATACTCGTCTGAAAAAGATGGATATTTGTCTTCTGTCCTTTCCTGTACCACATGAACACAACAGAAACAACAATCTACATCCACACCCATTAACAGATACACATAGATCAGAGGTGTAGACTCTAATCACATGACTTGGACTCGTGTCAGACTCCAGTCACAAAGAAGGATGACTTTAGTTACTGGCCACATGGTCTCCTGTCCCTGGCCCTGTACACCCCAGAGGCCCACTCCCTCTCCGGTACCTACAATGGGTTGTGTAGTAGGCCCTAGTATGTAAACCGCTCGTGATCGTCCCTCTGGCTGGATGAATTTTACACATGATCCATGCACTACAGCTG
>NW_025733636.1:0-641 GCF_021292245.1 Micropterus dolomieu
AACCTGACAGAACTGGAGAGGATCTGCAAGGAGGAATGGCAGAGGATACCCAAATCCAGATGTGAAAAACTTGTTGCATCTTTCCCAAAACAACTCATGGCTGTATTAGATTTAAAGGGTGCTTCTACTAAATACTGAGCAAAGGGTCTGAATACTTATGACCATGTGATATTTCAGTTTTTCTTTTTTAATAAATTTGCAAAAATTTCTACATTTCTGTTTTTTTCTGTCAAGATGGGGTGCTGAGTGTACATTACTGAGAAATAAAACGAACTTTTTTGATTTTTGGAAAATGGCTGCAATGAAACAAAGAGTGAAAAATTTAAAGGGGTCTGAATACTTTCCGTACCCACTGTAAGTGAGCAAACAAGCTGGCAGATATTTGGCAAATGATGGCGATAGTGATGCCACCGCCCGATTACAAGAAGCGGTCAAATGTTGCAATCCTCATTTCCGGTAAATGCACAACATCCGTAGTGGATTTGTGACAACACTACCCTGTCTAAATGTTGTGAACATGTTAGTGTACTCACAGTTTCACTCACAGGATCACAATTAGGTTAGCTAGGCTTGCTCCAATGCGTTGTTTGCAGTCACGTATTACCGAATGAGACATGAACTGATAGGGGGTGTCTACACCC
>NW_025733637.1:0-957 GCF_021292245.1 Micropterus dolomieu
TTTGTTTATAGCACTTTTCAAATCCAAGTTACAAGGTGCTGCACAGCAGAAACAAATAAAGCTCCATACTTAAAAAAAAATAAAAATGAATCAACAGCAATAAAACAAAGTTTATTAAAACACCATAGGATAAAAGTGAGACCTAAGAAAGCATTTAAAAGAGGCCCCTGAGTTTGCCTGTCTGAGAACTTCCACAGCTGACGGGCCGAGTGGAGAGATTATTAAAGGAGCCAGCTCTGGTCTGAAGGGGGTCACTGTGCTCTCTACTGATTTTTTTAACTGAAGAAAGTCATTAGACTTGATGATTGACCCTCGGCCTGCCCAAATACCACCATAAACATTTGATGCCGCCTAAATGCCACCTTAAACCTTTGAAACCGTGTAAATACCCCTTAAAAAGCACTTCCCGTAAGGTGCTAGATTGTAGCAGGCTGGAAAAAGTGCTGCTGTAGTACTACTGTAGTACTCGTGTTGTGTTTTAGTAAACAGGGATAATGCTGCAGGTGGATTTCAGTGGAAAGATTCCTGAAACAGCAGCAGACATGTTTTACTTCCTACAGTGCGCTGGTCCATTGTGGTTCTGCTGAAGGGAGACCGGACTGCTCCCAATCACATCGTACTAGTACCCATGAAGAATGTCTCTCTGTCACAGCTCATGTTTAAAGCTGCAGTCTGTCTGGATTCATAATCTCTGAACCTGCAGAGCTCTCAGCTCCAGCATCGTAACAGCTGCTTAGAATCCCCCTGCAGGAGAAGCACCTAGGGGACTTGATCATCTGGATCCACCTGGATCCAAGGTGGAAGTACTGAATCCCTGCTTCTCACCTTGGAAACACGTCCATGTTCTGGTGATCTCTGATGCTTGCGTCACATTCAGCATGCTAATCTGTGGCACTGAACACCTGCGAAGGTGCTGCTACACCTGAGAGCGGACCTTTCAGTGATTTCAAATGACAC
>NW_025733638.1:0-398 GCF_021292245.1 Micropterus dolomieu
CTCGGACCTGCCGCTGTTTGCTTCGTAATGTTCAATTTAGATGTGGTTTTACTGATACTCAGGTACACAGCTTCTCCACCTCTCAGTCGCTGTAACTAACGTGACCCACGTAATATACAATATTGCAACAAAACGGCGACAACAACACAGAGGCAGAGCCATCCACTAACACTACAGTAAATTTACATACTGCGGTCTAACTGTCTTAAAGTATAGCAACAATGTTATTATAATATTCAGTCTAGCTCACTAACCATTTCTTTATCATGGTTGATTGTCCGAACATTAAATAGCTCTGCATGACTAGTCCAAGTTTTCATCCTTGGTTCAAACCTATAAAGACTGCATTTCCTGTTAAAGAGGATAAACCAACATGAAGACCAGAGAGCTGTCTGTGG
>NW_025733639.1:0-979 GCF_021292245.1 Micropterus dolomieu
GCTGCTTCTTTTTCTCCCTATCCTGTACACAGTGCTGTGTAAATGTTACATCGTGTTTTGAAGGCCCGTCTGGGGTGTGCAAAGGCAGTTTACGGCCATTCCGGCCTGGGACTGCCCGATGTCGCCTGATCTCGGAAGCCAGGCTTGGCAGGGCCTGCTTAGGACTTGGACGGGAGAGCGTCTGATCCTGGCTAGGGACTTCCAGGCGAACTGGATCCTTTTCCTGAATGTCCACCCAGGAATGAGCGTCTGTTTGTGAGTGAGGACCTCCGGCTGAAGGTGGCCTTGTCGCTGTACCCATACCCGGGAACGGGTGCCTATTCCTGTCTGTGGACTGCCAGCGTGAATGGTGTCCCGGTTCCTGGATGTTTACCCAGGAATCAGTGCCTGTGGATTCCAAGTGACTCTGGAGCACCTTGGACATTATGGGCAGAATACGTTTTTTATCAATTTGCCGTAGAAAATCTTTTGAAGGGCCGTTTGGGGGTGCCTGAGTGGCTTACGGCCACACCGCTCTGGGAGCGCCCGATCTCATCAGATCTCAGAACCTAAGCAGAGCAGGGCTTGGTTAGTACTTGGAGGGGTGATCGCCTGGGAATACCCAGTGCTGTAAGCCTTTTTCGCTTCGCCTTCGAAAAACGGAAGAGGGCGCTTCGGTGAAAGGAGAATTTTTGAACGTCTCTTTAGGAAACAGCAGGGGGCGCTGCTGTTGCTGCTGCTGCTGCTTCTTTTTCTCCCTATCCTGTACACAGTGCTGTGTAAATGTTACATCGTGTTTTGAAGGCCCGTCTGGGGTGTGCAAAGGCAGCTTACGGCCATTCCGGCCTGGGACTGCCCGATCTCGCCTGATCTCGGAAGCCAGGCTTGGCAGGGCCTGCTTAGGACTTGGACGGGAGAGCGTCTGATCCTGGCTAGGGACTTCCAGGCGGACTGGATCCTTTTCCTGAATGTCCACCCAGGAATGAGCGTCTGTTTGTGA
>NW_025733640.1:0-381 GCF_021292245.1 Micropterus dolomieu
AAAAGATTCTGTGCAGCTTACTCTCACCTCTAAATCTTCTCTGTAGCTCCACAAACTTGGGAGCAGGTGATTTTTCACTCTGGGGGTCCCTCTCCCTCTCTGTGCTGTATGGGGCCTTCCCCTCTGACCAATGTGTTACTGTCTTATCAGGAGGGGAATTTTTTTTTTTTTTTATTCAGTAAAACAGAAGACTGCTGGTGCAAATACAACAGTTTTATCCAAACTAAAACCACACTGCTTTGGCACAAAAATCTAAAATACCTTAAAAATGATACGGCTGGCGATGTGTTTTTTATTGTCAACATATATCATAAAAACACCAAATCCAACAATGAATTGATCCACTAGTACTGTCTGTGTATAGCCAAATCCCGACATGTC
>NW_025733641.1:0-379 GCF_021292245.1 Micropterus dolomieu
GTATCTTGTATAGTAACTGAATTTATAAATCAAAATATTTACACACACACACACACACACACACACACACACACACACACACACACAGTGTCTCATGAAAGAATTCGCTAGAGACTTTGTGGCTTGGTATTTGGCCCATCAACATTCTATTTCGTCTCTGCCCCTCTCTCCTGAAGTCTCATTTCCATCGCCTGACAAACACAAAGGCGGGATACTCCCTGCCTACTGAATCTGTTAAAATAAATAAATAAATAAATCTCCACTCCACTGTACATCAGTTAATTATCTGTTTCACTGAGTGGCAGACTGTCTCCACCTTACTTTCTGCCTGCATGTTTTCACACACACATACACACGCACACACACACACACACACACA
>NW_025733642.1:0-826 GCF_021292245.1 Micropterus dolomieu
ATAAGAGTGAGTTCCAAAATTAAACTTTGTAAAATCTTTGCTAAAGCTTTGTGTGACAAACTTACCATCATTAAAGAACTAAAGAATAAAATGAAATAATTACAGTAAAATAGTATAACAGTGAGTTAAAATTAAACAGATTTTTAAATTACTTTCAAAATCTTTGCTAAAGCTTTGTGTGACAAACTTACCATCATTAAAGAACTAAAGAATAAATTGAAATAATTACATTAAAATAGTATAACAGTGAGTTAAAATTAAACAGCATTTTAAATTACCTTCAACAGCATGCAGCAAAATAAGAGTTAATATAAGAGTTAAGAGTTAAAATTACGAGTTAACCCTAGAGTTTGGGTTATCGATGGCAATCCGTTTTCCTCTTTTGTAGTGTCTCTGAAAAATGCTATGGAAGGGGACACTAGAAAAAAACAGAAACAGCATGGTCTCAAAAAAGAGGTCGCAGCAGTGATGAGACTTTTTACTAAAACCTTATCGTCAACGGCAAACTAGCCACTATGGTTGAATGCAAGACATGCAATGAAACAGTGTAAGACTGCTGAACATCCTGTTCTGGCTAGTCAAGAACCCCGTGGTAAATCTGGGCATTACATAAAAAATAAAAAGCCATATGATAGATATTGTTACAGACTTTTGTTGTTGAAGCTGCTGGTTCCTGTTGAGCTTTGGAACGTGCAATAAGTGTTATTAGCACAGATCACGGTTGAGCCCAAATAAAGAAGCTGATTTTTATTCTTTTACCTATAGGAGATTTATTATAAACTTCTGTTTTATTTTCATCAACAGAAAACTACTGTCCTGTTATGTC
>NW_025733644.1:0-554 GCF_021292245.1 Micropterus dolomieu
GTTTGTCACTGTACTCATCTTCCGCGTGTTATAAATAAAGTTGGTTAAAAAGAAGCTGGTGTAAGTGCAGCCTGGTTCTCTGAGCACCGCGGTTGTCTTTTATGAATTCTCCTTCACATCTTTCCTTGACCTCATGACGTTTTCCATCAAAGTCAAGGAAAAGTGTTTAGGAAAGGACAGAGGATGGATTTTTTTTACCATTACAATGTTTGTATTTCATGTTTTATGGTTTTATGTTATGTTGACAAACGTGACCACAGTTTCCAGGTTCAGTTCGTCCACAGACACATTTTAAATCTCCAAACATGCTGAACAAAGAACAGCCTGAAGATTATTGAAATAATTATTGATTACATGTAACAGAAATCAAAAGTTTGTGTCTATAACCATTGAAATTGCATCCGTATTATAAAGTGAAGATCACTGGAACTAACTAGTAATGACTCAAGTGTTACTACATGATCTAGTCATGATTTGTGCAACCAAACACTAAAGTCATTTCAAGCGTTTGAGATTTTTGGTGAACTTTAGTATACTTTTAGAAAATGTCTTTA
>NW_025733645.1:0-1772 GCF_021292245.1 Micropterus dolomieu
GACTTACAATACCTCCAAAACCAATTCAGATTCGGCTGGGTTAAACAAAATTTGAACAAATATGAATTTGAAGCACTAGACCAATTAAGACGGAACAAGGACATCATCATTAAACCAGCTGACAAAGGTAGCGCAGTGGTGATCATGGACAGGGAACAGTACCTGTGGGAGGGCTACAGACAACTACACGACACAACTTACTACTCTAAGCTAAAAAAGCCCATTTACAAGGACACTATTCCACTCATTGACAAGATCATACAATCACTCTACAACAAAAGACTCATCAACCACAAACAGACTCTATACTTGAAGGGTGACAGCGAACCTCGACCCAGACTGTTCTACATGCTACACAAAATTCATAAGGACCCTGCTGGGTGGAGCAAACCCCATGAGATCCCTCCAGGACGTCCTATTGTGTCTGATTGTAGCAGCGAGACCTACTATACAGCTGAGTTCATTGACCATTTCCTCAATCCTCTCTCGATCAGGCATGCCAGCTACATCAAAGACACCTATGATTTTGTGGAAAGAATTAAGCAGATTAACATCCCCCTAAATGCATTCCTCTTCACCATGGACATTGATAGTCTCTACACAAACATTGTAATCTCAGAAGGCATCCAAGCAGTCAAAAATATATTCCAAAAATACCCAAACGCCCAAAGATCAGACAGAGAACTAGATCAATTTGACCAGAAACGATTTTGAATTTGATGGACAATTTTTCCTCCAACTTAAGGGCACGGCCATGGGAAAGAAATTTGCGCCCGCATATGCCAACATTTTCATGGCAGAGTGGGAAACGACTGCACTAAATTCCTGCCCCAAAAAACCACTCCACTACTATAGGTTTCTGGATGATATATGGGGTGTCTGGCCCTATTCGAGAGAGGATTTTGACCAATTTGTGAACATTTTGAATCACCATAACCCTGCTATCAAATTGAAATATTGTATAAGTCCCACCACGGTTGACTTCTTAGATACCACAACATTCAAGGGTCCCACATTCACTCAAACGGCTAGACTTGACCTCAAGGTGTTTAAACAGACACACATGCTCTTTTGCACAAATCCAGCTTTCACCCAAAGCACACCTTTGCAGGGCTCATCAAGTCTCAACTGCTGAGGTTTCACAGAATCTGCACTAGATCAGAGGATTTTAAAGAGGAGACGAAAGTGCTGTTCTCCGCTCTGACCAACAGAGGGTACTGCAGGGCCTTCCTACGGAGAGCTTTTAAAACCTTCCTGCACACAAAACCTCTCACCACAGATTCCTTACTCCCAGTTATCACCACCTATTCTCCCTCAGCAGTAAAGTTAGTTAGGACACTCAAACACAACTTTCAAAATTTAATTTCCACAACTCAGCTGCTACAGGACCACAGACTCATAGCTGCATTTAGGAAGAATAAAAACCTGCAGGATACTCTGGTTAAGGCCAAGCTGGCAACACTTGTGAACTCTAGACCCATTGGGCACGGAGAATTTTTTAAGCACCAACCTTGGGTGTGCAATCCACACAACCACAATGTTTTTCCCACACACAGGCATGGCACAGCTCATTCCAAGAATTGTGTTTATTTAATCAGATGCAGACAGTGTAACATTCAGTATGTTGGTGAGACGGGGAACACCCTTTTGACCAGGTTCACACAACACAGATATAACATTGGGAGGAAGAAAGACACACACATCCCACTGGTCAAACATTTTATCGAGCATGGCTGGTCCCAGCTCACTGCACTGATCCTGCAGTGTAACCC
>NW_025733646.1:0-453 GCF_021292245.1 Micropterus dolomieu
CCAGAGACAGGAAGTAACATCAGAGACAGACAGTAGAGACAGAGACAGACAGTAGAGACAGAGACAGGCAGTAACATCAGAGACCCACAGTAGAGACAGAGACAGGCAGTAACATCAGAGACAGGCAGTAACATCAGAGACAGACAGTAACATCAGAGACCCACAGTAACATCAGAGACAGACAGTAGAGACAGGCAGTAGAGACAGAGACAGACAGACCGTAACATCAGAGACAGACAGTAGAGACAGACCGAACATTAGAGTCAGACAGTAACAGAGACAGGCAGTAACATCAGAGTCTGACAGTAGAGACAGACAGACAGTAACATCAGAGTCAGACAGTAGAGACAGAGACAGACAGGCAGTAACATCAGAGACAGACAGTAACAGAGACAGGCAGTAACAGAGACAGGCAGTAACATCAGAGACAGACAGACAGACAGTAACATCAGA
>NW_025733647.1:0-2716 GCF_021292245.1 Micropterus dolomieu
ACGCGGCCCTCGTCTGATCTCACAGCTCGTCCTTGTTTGGCCTCAGCTGCATCAGAGCGCCACTTCTCCCCAGGTTCACCAGAGGAAACACCACTGCACACAATGCTTTTCCTCCCAGCTGCTGCTCTGCGCTGTCTGTGTTCAGGTGAGCGTTTCCAGCCAATCAGGAGCCAGCAAACTCCACCTGGAACAAACACTGTCACACTGACCTTCATCTATCTGTCTGTGTCTCTACAGCGCTGGTTGCCATGGCAGCAGACCTGATTCAGGATTTAACATGGACCAGGAGAGTCGATGAAACTGTTTCCTTCAGCTGTCGAGGAACTGACCAGTGTGACAGTAACAGTCCTGTATTCTGGTACCAGAAGAAAGACACAGAAACATTCACAGCGATTCTTTATATAACTAAGAGTAGTTGTAACATAGCTAACAGGTACGATCATCCTCAGAAAAATGATTTCTCAGCTGTGAGAAAACAGAACGGCTGTGAGTTGCAGCTCAAGAAAGTTAAATCCTCTCATTCAGCCACCTACTACTGCTCCTGTTATACGAGTGTTGCCCACAGTGAGAAATGATCCGTGCAGCCTGAACAAAAACCAGCAGATGTCAAACAGTGTTTGTGACAGGAAGAGAGCAGTAAACCACAGCCCAGGTTCACATATTTCACCTCCATCTCAGCCAGAGTCACAAACATACTGAGCTGAGGGATTTCTTTAATATTCTATTGATTTCTATTTGATCAGATATTCCAGCAGGTTTCTTGTTGTTCCACACAGTGAGGACAAACTAGCAGCACAGAAGCACAATGAGCAAACAAGATAAAGAGGAAACTAAATAAAAATATAGAATGTTAAAGTAAATGATATATAATAGATAAAGTTTCCAGCCAGATGTTCCAGATGCAGATTAAAGTCGTCCTCTTTGTTCTGCTGCTGGAATAAAGTCCATTCCTCCCTCACAATACTAATCTGCTCTGAATGAAAACCCTTCCAGCAGCACTTGTTGTTTAACAGCTTTCAGTAGATTTCAGCAGATCATTTCACTTTCTTCCATTTTAAAAGCCAAATCTTGGACACATGTCAGGTCAGGATGTTGCCCTTCTAGCAGCGGCTTATTAGGACGCTGGTTCTGTTGCCAGGTTTCCATAAATGTCCTGTGGATGTTTCTGCTTCCCAGAGGATGAATCCTAACATTTATGGTGACCTCCTGACCTTTCCTCTAGCGCCACCATCAGGACAACAGTTTCTCTACACCAACACTTCAGCATCTTCAAAGTTAACGGCTTGATTTTTGATCAACTCGCTGAAAACTTTATCTGGAATATTTACTGACACACTGTAAACCGTTTTACTCTCCCTGCGAGTTTGCTTCCTACTTTCTGCTCGGTGTTTATATTCCACCGCAGGCCGACGTGCACGACGCACAGCGCACGCTGGCCGACCAGATACTGCGAGTAGAGCGACTAACCTGGACTCCCTTTTTATTGTTCTTGGTGACTTTAAGGAAGGAAACCTCAGCCATGAACTCCCCAAATACAGTCAGTTTGTTAAATGAGACCAGAACATTCTGGATCACTGCTACACCACAGTCAGCAGTGTCTATCACCTCGTCCGCCGCGCTGCTCTGGGTCACTCTGACCACGTCGTGGTCCACCTGATTCCTGCACACAGACAGATATTAAAGCTCTGTAAACCTGTGAGGACATCTAAGCAGTGGACCAGTGAAGCTGTAGAGGACCTTCAGGCGTGTTTGGACTGCACTGACTGGGATGTATTCAGGACTGCTACCGACAGTCTGGATGAGTTTCCTGATGCTGTGAGTCCTACATCAGCTTCTGTGAGGACAGCTGTGTACCAACACGCATCAGGGTGAGTTAGAACAATGACAAACCCTGGTTCACAGCCAAACTCAGACAGCTGAGGTTGGAAGAGGAGGAGGCGTTTAGGAGCGGGGACCGAGCCAGGTTTAAGGAGTCAACGTCCAGGATTAGCAAGGCGTCCCCCTTGGACTCTGCGTTGTGTTTCTAACATGTGGTGGGGAGAGAAGAAAACAGAGGTGGGTAGTAAAGAGTTACATTTACTCTATTAATTGAGTAGATTTTTACAGAAAAGTTTTACTCCACTACATTTGAGACATTCATTGCACTACTTCCCTATTTATTTATTTTCCATTCCAACCGTGTGCCATGGCGCTGTTGGTCCTGCAGTTACCACCACAGGCTCTTTGGTTTGCTTGTTCCTGTGTTTTTGACGTGTCACATCTGCTTATTAGTTTCTCAATGTCCTTGTTTATTCCAGCAAATCTGCAATTATCAGGTGGAGATCAGCTCAAAGTCATATCTCTGCTTTTTCATCATCAAACGCTGAATCCTTGGCGACATCTCGCTCAGATTCTTTTTGACCATGGCGACTAGCGGGCGATGGTCTGTTTCCACCGTGAAAGATGGTAGGTCATAAATGTAGCTGTGGAACCGCTCCAGGCCAAACACAAGTCCCAGGCATTCTTTTTCTATTTGAGCGTATCTACACTCAGTCTCTGTCATGGATCTGGATGCATAGGCTACTGGTTTCCAGTGCTCACCTTCAGCTCGTAAAAGTACTGCACCAATCCCGTTCTTTGAGGCGTCTGTCGACACTTTGATCCTCTTCGCCGGGTCGTAGAATGCCGATACAGGTGCAGTTGTCAGGGTTTCTCTGAGCTTTTGCCGTTCATGCTG
>NW_025733648.1:0-1073 GCF_021292245.1 Micropterus dolomieu
CTGTCCGTCCATCTGTCTGTCTCTATGTCCGTTTGTCCTTTCGTCCGTCCCTGCCGTCTGTCTGTCCTTCTGTCCATCTGTCTGTCTGTCTCTATGTCCGTTTGTCCTTTTGTCCGTCCGTCCGTCTGTCCGTCCTTCTGTCCATCTGTCTGTCTGTCTCTATGTCTGTTTGTCCTTCTGTCCATCTGTCTGTCTGTCTCTATGTCTGTTTGTCCTTCTGTCCCTGCCGTCTGTCCGTCCTTCTGTCCATCTGTCTGTCTGTCTCTATGTCTGTTTGTCCTTCTGTCCGTCCATCTGTCTGTCTCTATGTCCGTTTGTCCTTTCGTCCGTCCCTGCCGTCTGTCCGTCCTTCTGTCCATCTGTCTGTCTGTCTCTATGTCTGTTTGTCCTTCTGTCTGTCCGTCTGTCTGTCTCTATGTCTGTTCGTCCTTCTGTCCGTCCATCTGTCTGTCTCTATGTCCGTTTGTCCTTTCGTCCGTCCCTGCCGTCTGTCTGTCCTTCTGTCCATCTGTCTGTCTGTCTCTATGTCCGTTTGTCCTTTTGTCCGTCCGTCCGTCTGTCCGTCCTTCTGTCCATCTGTCTGTCTGTCTCTATGTCTGTTTGTCCTTCTGTCCATCTGTCTGTCTGTCTCTATGTCTGTTTGTCCTTCTGTCCGTCCATCTGTCTGTCTCTATGTCCGTTTGTCCTTTTGTCCGTCCGTCCGTCTGTCCGTCCTTCTGTCCATCTGTCTGTCTGTCTCTATGTCTGTTTGTCCTTCTGTCTGTCCGTCTGTCTGTCTCTATGTCTGTTCGTCCGTCTGTCTGATAACGTCTCTCTCTTTGTCTCCTGTAGAAACCTCAGACAGAGCAGATCACCTTTGAGACGCTGAAGAACGCCATGGGTAAGTGATCGGTGCCGAATCAATAAAGAGATGAAGACTTTATTAGAATGTATTAGATAGTGAAGATAAAATGGGAGTTTTAAAACCAACAAAATAACGAGTAGATAATTGAGATTCTGTTAACTAAGACACATCCAGCAGATTGCTGAGGCATCGGAAACAGAAATGTGTTATTTTTGAAGTGCAAAGGGAG
>NW_025733649.1:0-437 GCF_021292245.1 Micropterus dolomieu
CAGACGGTCCAGGAGCTCATGGATGCGCTGATCCAGGTCAGAAACACCATCTGGCGTCTCGTCAGGACCATGCCCAGACGTTGTCAGGAGTGCATACAGGCACGCGGGGGCCAAACACACTACTGAGTCTCTTTAGGAGTTGATGTGATGAAAGTCAAAAATATAGAAATAGGCATGGGCCGGTTACCAGTTTAAAAGGTATCCCATGGAATGAAAAAGTCAAGGTTTCATAAACACCAAAATTTTCTGTTATACCGTTGCTGCGGTATCAGCCTTTTTTTTAATGTTTCGTCTGTTGTGGGGACAGCCCAGCTGACGGTGAGTGTCCTGGTCTTCCTCTTTTTTCTCACTTTATTTCACCCATTGTTTTGCTCTGCCTGCCTCCCTGTGTTCTCCTCCTCTCTCCCTCGGCTCCTGAGCCCAGCCAACTACCTACA
>NW_025733650.1:0-733 GCF_021292245.1 Micropterus dolomieu
GACGCCACGCCACGGACACGCCCATTGACGAAAACGCGCAAATAGCACAACTTTTCATCGTCAATGCCTTTAGAAGGCACAGCAAAAATTTGACGTCGATCCGACTAAATCCCTAGGAGGAGTTCGTTAAAGTACGAAGTGTGTAAATCATCCAAAAATGGCCATAAAATTCAAAATGGCCGACTTCCTGTTGACTTTAGGCTATGGGTTCTTGAGGCTTTTTTGTGCGTCTTGATACGATACATGTCCCCAGAAAATTTCGTAGATGTAGGTTGAACGTGAACGAGGGGCTAATTTTTTCCAATTTTCTAGGTGGCGCTAGCGAGTCATTTTGCAACGCCCATGTGCGAAACTTGTAGAATACGAAATTTTTCACCGGTTCTGACATGTTTGCAAATTTTGGTGAGTTTTCGAGTATGTTTAGGCCATGTCAGTTGGGCCTACTTTGCAGAAAAAAGAAAAATAATCCGAGCAAATTCAATAGGGACCTCACACGGTCGTGCTCGGGCCCTAATAAATAAATGTAGGTAGTAATTAAATTATTCAAGGAGACATAAATGTATATATTTTAATTAGTGCCTTTACTTATTCACCTTTGTTATAATTAGGGCCCGAGCACGACCGTGCGAGGTCCCTATTGAATCTGCTCGGATTATTAGGGCCCGAGCACGACCGTGCGAGGTCCCTATTGAATCTGCTCGGATTATATTTTTAGGGCCCGAGCACGACCGTG
>NW_025733651.1:0-419 GCF_021292245.1 Micropterus dolomieu
TGCGGGCCTGGACTGGGCTGGTGTGCGGCTCTGTCCTGTGTGCATGCTGTGCATCCTGATAATTGCATTTCGGTTCTCTGAGGGGTCTGGCGACTGGTTGTTGGAGGGGTGGGGGACCGGGAAGAAGGGGTTGACGGGGTAGGTTGGGGGTGTGGGCTGGTCCTCTTTGAGCTGGTTGGGGGGTGTCTCCTCTGGATTTTAGTGCCCAGACTGGATGCTTGGTGGTTGTGCAGGGATCCTGTGTGTGGAGGGATTGTGCCAGCTCCGATGGCCTGGTGGTGCTCGGAGTGCTCCTGATTGTGGGGGAACGGTGAGGTGGGGGGGTGGCAGTGGGGCTGCCAGAGGGGCCCCGGTGAGGACGGGGGATTGTTGGACTTTGGGTTGGGGCTGCACTGACCTGCCTCGGGGGTGTGTGGGGG
>NW_025733652.1:0-546 GCF_021292245.1 Micropterus dolomieu
ACTGCGGACATCTTTGGGGGTGAATTGAGGAGGGCATTTATATGGATTTTCAGATACTTCACAACAGCATCATCAAAAGATGTATTGTTTGATGCCATTGCAGCCTCCAGTATCTTTTTTGGAGAGCCAAACTCCCGGTCAAGGTCTTTAATCACGGCTTTGTTGACTTTTGTCATGCAGTTCTTGATTTTTCCAACAACAGGGCCAGTGATTTCGATCTCATCCGCTACGTTGTCGGACAGACGCTTGATGATGGCGTTGATGTCTGCCACCTGCATGGACCTTTTGGTTTTCAAAGGGGCCTTTGTGACAAGCCTCATGAGCAGGGCAGTGATGAGTTTGCTGGTCATCCGTTCTGATGCGGAAGAAGAAGAATCATTTAACACTGCGGACATATCCCCACAACACAGTCTCACTCCCTACTCGTCAAATGTCTGACGCATGGTCAAGGGACCCTGGCGTCACTTTTTTGACGCACTGGGTATACCTTCGGCTTCATTTTTCAACGTGCGGGGCAGTCCAATAGACTTCTATAGAACTCAACAG
>NW_025733653.1:0-980 GCF_021292245.1 Micropterus dolomieu
TTTGTCAGACCATATTTCTCTGCTTCTTCAGTCCACTTACACCCAGCTGGTCAAGACGACAATTAAAACAGTCAAAGTGTGGACAGATGGGGCTACAGCAGCTCTACAGGACTAGTTTGGGAGCACAGATTGGAGTATGTTCAGAGAGGCCGCCGCCCAGGAGAGCTACATCAGTGTTGATGATGTGGTGATCACTAAAACGATAAAATCCTTCCCCAATCAGAAGACCTGGATGAATGGAGAGGCGAGGGCCCTATACAGAGCCAAAAAAGCAACATTCCTGGCCGTGTACTAAAAACCTGAGCCAATCAGCTAGTTGTTTTCATTACTGACATTTTCAACATCTCACTGTCTCAGCAGAGGGTTCCCACCTGCTTCAAGAGAGCCACCATCGTTCCTGTACCTAAAAAGTCTGCAGTGTCCAGTCTGAACGACCACCACCCTGTAGCTCTCACCCCCATTCTGATGAAGTGCTTTGAGAAACTGGTTCTTCAGCACCTAAAGAACATCCCAGCCAGCCTGGACCCTCACCAGTTTGCTTTCAGAACCAACAGATCCACAGAGGATGCCATCTCCACTGCCCTCCATTCAGCCCTCACACACCTTGAGGAAAACAGCTACATCAGAATGCTGTTTGTGGATTTCAGCTCAGCGTTTAACACAATCTCACCATGAAGCTGATCAGCAAACTCAGCACTCTGGGTTTAAATACAACGCTCTGCAACTGGATACTGGACTTCCTCACAATCAGACCACAGTTAGATCAGATTGGCGGACTTACCTCCACTCTAGTGCTCAACACCCTAGCCCCCCAGGGCTGTGTGCTCTAAAGGAAGCTTAAGAAGACCAAATTCCTGTGCCAAGTTCTTGTCAGCTTTTACAGATTACAGCTGTAAGTCGCTTGGGGTACGTCTCTATCAGTTTTGCACATCGAGAGACTGAAATTTTTGCCCATTCCTCCTTGCAAAACAGCTCGAGCT
>NW_025733654.1:0-1582 GCF_021292245.1 Micropterus dolomieu
CAGTAACAGCGTTACTTGGATTAGTAACTGTAATAATTTTACTGTTTTAGAAAAGTAATTAGTTACACTACTTAGTTACTGGGACAAGTAATATTATTAACATGCCACTCAAATACAGACAGGAACTGTTATCTAGCTTTCACCTGTAGGCGTTTCCTGTCCATCTCTATGCACCAGTTCCTGTTTTATAAGTTCACTGAGAGTGTTAAACGCTTCTTCTTTATATTTATAGACAGGCTTGCAAAAGTTTAATATACTGAAGCATAGTACATTTTTCTAACAGTTGGACATGTTGGACATCAGGATAGGTTTGACAAAGTCTCTGTTGCAGAGAAGGTGGTGCACATTAAGTGTGTTATTAATCAAGACACACATTTACTGGTGGAGGCTCGACATAAATACACATTTTATTAAATGTTGCATGAACGACTTCAGCATCATATATTACAGCTCTGTCCCTTTCATCACTGCAGGTGTTCTGTCTTGTTTCCATGATAACAGAGTGATTACTTTGAGGTGAATCAATTGTTTGCATTTCCAAATGTACACTAACTGATTGTACACTGAGGTGCAGACAGCGAAGTGAAGTCCAAGGTGAGGAACATCACCTTTTTGCCCACTGAAGAACCTCTGTAGTTCAAGTAGAGTTGTTACAGTGTCTGCAGCATCGTCATTGGCAAAACAAAATACTTTTAATGGACGCACATTCCACCAAGGATTACGTTCCAGCCCATTTTGTGGCTTCCAAAGAGCTGAAGAGCTCACACTCAATGGTCCGGTATTGGGGTGCAAGTTGATGAGTACAAGGGTTCCTCTTTTAACAGATGTAATTTCTGTCATTATAATAGTCTTGTAATGGACTTGTCATAGATTTCTAGAGTTAATCTTGTCTTTTACCTTCTGGCTATCCAGGCCACAAATGATGTTGGAGCATGCCCAGGTGGAGGTGAAAAAGATGGAGATTGGCTGTAAGAAGTATCAACATTTCCTGCAGGCTGCAGACTTCTATATCAAGGGACCACATGTGTCATTTGTGAGAGCGGTTAGTGCAAGCCTCAGCTGCCCTGTTGTATTAGCTTTCTTACATGATATTATTTAATTATTTGCATTGGTTTTAAACAATTATTCAAACATTCAGGCATTCACAGGGGAACACCGTCAAGAATTGCATAAAATTAGTCATTTAATATTATTTGCAGTAAAAATTACACTCACTGGCCACTTTATTAGGTACACCTTGCTAGTACAAGGTTGGACCCCCTTTTGCCTTCAGAACTGCCTTAATTCTTTGTGGAATACTTTCAACATGGTGTTGTCTTCCAGCAGGATAATGCACCACGTCACATAGCTCAAATCATCTCAAACTGGTTTCTTGAACATTACATTGAGTTCACTGAACTCCAGTGGCCTCCACAGTCACCAGCTCACGGTCCAACAGAGCACCTTAGGGATGTGGTGGAACGGGAGATTCTCATCATGGCTGTGCAGCCGACAAATCTGCAGCAACTGAGTGATGCTATCATGTCAGTATGGACCAAAGTCTCTGAGGAAGGTTTCCAACACCGCAAAGGACTAAGGCAGT
>NW_025733655.1:0-419 GCF_021292245.1 Micropterus dolomieu
CAAGTGAAGCTTTTCTAAGCTGAAACTAATTAAACCTATTTGCACACCTATATGTCGCAGGACAGACCATTTAGGTTGCCCTTCTGTCAGTTGGAATCATGTTAGATCTAAACTGGATTACAAGGATTATATTGCTGAGTTTGCAGCCAAGAATTCAAGGAAAAGGACATGTACTTAATCCATTTATGTGTATCGGACTTTGAGATGCCCTGTTGCAATACTGTAAAAAAAACATTTTTAAAAAAAGAGAGATTTGCTAAATAAAGGCACAAAAAAAAACTGTTACGGGGTGTGGTGTGTGGACAGAGAGGACCCAAATGCAGCACTCAGAGGGAAGGAGGTTTATTGGAGGAAAAAGGGTGAGAGGGACTGGAGGGAGAGGAGGACGTCGGGGAAGTACAGGCACGGGGAACCAAGGA
>NW_025733656.1:0-1402 GCF_021292245.1 Micropterus dolomieu
ACTCAAAGGACTTCATAACCACACACGTCAGGGCGATGGGTCTGTAGTCGTTTAGTCCCGTGGTCCTTGGTTTTTTGGGGACAGGGATGATGGTGGAGACTTTGAAGCAGGCTGGCACATGGCATGTCTCCAGTGGGGTGTTAAAAATGTCTGTGAACACCGGAGACAGCTGATTGGCGCAGTGCTTCAGGGTGGATGTGGAGACAGAATCCGGTCCAGCTGCTTTGCGAGGTTTCTGCCTCCTGAACAGTCTGTTGACATCCCTCTCTAGGATGGTAAGAGAGGGGGAGGAGGCGGGAGATGAGATGGTGGACTGTGGCCGATCAGTGGTGTGACGGGGGATGGTGTCAGGTCTGTCCCATTGTCTTTCAAAGCGACAGCAAAACTGGTTCAACTCGTTGGCAAGGCGTGAGTCGTTCATGGATTGGGGGGATATCGGTTTGTAGCTGGTGATCTGTCTGAAGCCTCTCCAGACAGAAGCAGAGTCATTATTTGAGAACTGGTGTTGTAGTCTCTCTGCGTACAGCTGTTTAGCATCTCGCTCCGCCTTGCTAAACCTGTACTTTGACTCCTTAAACCTGGCCCGGTCGCCACTCCTAAACGCCTCCTCCTTTTCCAACCTGAGCTGTCTGAGTTTAGCTGTGAACCAGGGTTTGTCATTGTTATAACTCACCCTGGTCCATGTTGGAATGCAGCTGTCTTCACAGAAGCTGATGTAGGACGTCACAGCCTCTGTATACTCATCCAGACTGTTGGTAGCAGTCCTGCTGTCAACATGAGCAGCAGTCTATCAGACAGAAGAGTTGCAAACACCTGTGCGGGTGTGCAGAACCTGGAAAGACCCTGGAAAACCTACCACACAGGTGTTTTCACTTAATGTGGCAGGCAACATCAGGATTAGACCTCCTCTCAGGGCATGTGCAGACAGTTGCTGATGAACATCTCTTTTATTCACTTGCTAGTTGCGTTGCATTTATAAGCGCAGGAAAACCCAAACTTTTGTCATTCTTACTAGATGTTTATTTCTACCCATGCAGATGTCTAATCAGCTTTTTTCCTTGTTATTGAATCACCTGTGAGAAGCTTTAAAGACAAGATCCTTCTCTTTAAACAAACCGCGGTGTCCACTCAGAACATGTTCCCTCCATCAGAGTCTCATTCAGAAACACTGAACAATCTTCAGCAGTGGAGAAGAACTAAAGTCTTCCCACCAACTTCCTGCTCTGAAGGAAACATCTTAACTCTTCATCGCGGGCAACGAGACCAAACTCTTTAGAAACACATTCCTCAAGTCAACAACTAAAGAAATGATCCCTGAAAGTATAGCCTTGGTTTGTTGGGGCTGTTTCTCAGGGTCTTATGTCTGGAGACGAGCACTTTTACTGCTGGTGAACTCCTGACA
>NW_025733657.1:0-398 GCF_021292245.1 Micropterus dolomieu
AGGTGGTGTCGTTGTTGCCTCAGTCGGGGCAGGTGGTGTCGTCGTTGCCTGAGTCGGGGCAGGTGGTGTCGTTGTTGCCTCAGTCGTGCCAGGTGTCGTTGTTGCCTCAGTCGGGGCAGGTGGTGTCGTTGTTGCCTCAGTCGGGGAAGGTGTCGTTGTTGCCTCAGTCGGGGCAGGAGGTGTCGTTGTTTCCTCAGTCGGGGCAGGTGGTGTCGTTGTTGCCTCAGTCGGGGCAGGTGTCGTTGTTACCTCAGTTGTTGTCGGGGCAGGTGTCGTTGTTGGGGTGGGTGTCGTTGTTGCCTCAGTCGGGGCAGGTGGTGTCGTCGTTGCCTCAGTCGGGGCAGGTGGTGTCGTGGTTGCCTCAGTCGGGGCAGGTGTCGTTGTTGCCTCAGTCGGGG
>NW_025733658.1:0-428 GCF_021292245.1 Micropterus dolomieu
ACACCTGCTCCAACAACAACTGAAGCAACAACGACCCCTGCTCAAACAACTCAAGCAACAACGACACCTGCTCCACCAACTGAAGCAACAACACCTGCTCCAACAGCTACGGCAACGACACCTACTCCAACAACTGCAGAAACAACGACATCTACCCCAACAACAAGTGAAGCAACAACGACACCTGCCCAAACAACTCAGGCAACAACGACACCTGCTCCAACAGCTGAAGCAACAACCACACCTGCCCTGACAACAACTGAAGCAATAATGACATCTTCTCCAACAACCGAAGCAACGACACCTCCCCCGACAACAACCGAAGCAACAACAACTGTTCCCACAACAACTGAAGCAACGACACCTACTCCAACAACTGTTTCAACAACGACACCTGCCGCGACAACAACTGAAGCAACAACGACATC
>NW_025733659.1:0-1063 GCF_021292245.1 Micropterus dolomieu
AGGGTAGTGACTTCTTTGGTCGTTCCAAAACCAAAAACACAAGATCAGAAGTCTAAGGAATGGATTAAACTGCATGTTTATCTGCTGCTAACTTTAGCATGTCCAGCTAACTAGCTTACAACCTGCGAAAGTAACCTACTGTTACTTCCAAGGCCAATAGTTAGCATAAAGTTGAGTTATTATCACACATTTTTACACAGTACACGGGATATAACCGATCCTAACTAGGAGCCGTGGGCAGCCATTGTGCAGCTCTTGCTCGATGGCACCTTTGGGCTGGACTCAAACGGGCGAGTATAATCTGCAAAAAAGTCGAATATGGGTCACTTTGGCCTGCAGTCTGAAGTTTAACCTAATATTGGTGGCTGTGATGGCCGAGTGGTTAAGGCGTTGGACTCGAAATCCAATGGGGTTTCCCCGCGCAGGTTCAAACCCTGCTCACAGCGGTCCTGTAATGTGTTTAATTACATGGTTCAACATGTAACATAAAAAACTATCCTATCGTTTCAATAATATGCTACTTAGCATAGGGTACTGTCATGTCATAAGTATATATATAATACAAATGAGCCAAATGATTAACCAAATGAGATCTGTTGTATGGTATGGAGGTAACAGGTTACAGTATAGGTAAAACAACAATAAACAATAAATCTACATTGAACTTTACACTGGAGTCTGGAAGAAGAGATAAAACAGTTTAACTGTTTGTTAAACCCCTCCCTGAACAGTGATAATCCAATCATAGCTTAGCATCAGTAACGAGGTGAGTACCACAAAGTTTGGAGGTATTTAAACTGAGCATGTCATAAGTATGGAAACCAGTCAAGTCTCTGAGCTAGAGTCCATGTCAACTCTCAAGTCACTTGGGTTATAATGAATGTTGTATCAGCTTACTGAATTCTGTAACCGTAAGCCGTTTTTCACTTACAGAGCACAACCATGTAATGTGCAATGCAATCAAGGACAGCATAAACTACTGTAAGTCAACACACCCCGAAGACTCTTAAACCCAGTGCAATGTTAAATAAAAATGTAACGTTACATGTTGTAACCTGTTTTT
>NW_025733660.1:0-784 GCF_021292245.1 Micropterus dolomieu
CATTCAAGTGAGCTTACCGATAGCCCGTCAAATCAAAAGTCTCATTCCCCGCAGTGGATGTGTGCTGCCCATTCCGTCGTGTCAGTCCCTTTCCACCAGCCAAATGACTGCGTTATATGCTCCCGCTGATTGAAGTGTGTGCGAGCTTCTGATTGCTCAATCTAATTCACCTGGTCGAGGGTGCGCCAGGGCGCGCACGCACGGTCACACGCGGCTGCCGATGCAGAGCGGGGCGGCACGCAGGTGAGACGGCATGCAGGAGGAGGCGGGCACACGGGAGACAGGCGCACCTCTGCCAGATCAGCGCGACACCTCCCACTCGATCTTTACGTGGCGGTGCCCGGAAAGATCGTACTCTCAGGTGGGCTGGTCTCTGACTTGATCCTCCCATGGTATGAGGACCACAAGGCGCCGGACGTCCCGATGCAGTATGGTACTTGATCCAGGATCTGCGGCACCAGGTCTTGAGCTTCTCACAGAGATGCTGGAACTTGGGGAGACTCTCACATGAACATCTCGAACGACACCTCTGAAATCAGGATTTGCTCCGATGACTCTTGCAAGCCTGAACTGCCCTCTCAGTGCATTTTGGTCGCAGAGCCAAACTATGTCTCCACTGGTAACGTTCCTTTCAGCAGTATGCCACTTACTGCGAATGAACAGGTTCGGGCCAGCAAGTTGGCTCCAGGACTTCCAGAAGTTGTTTACTATCGTTTGCACTTCTTTGAGCCTCTTGAATGGGTAGGTGGTGTAGTCGACAGTTTTGAAGTCTCCACTTTGTGTA
>NW_025733661.1:0-885 GCF_021292245.1 Micropterus dolomieu
GCATTTATGCGCAATCAATAGATGAGAATCTGGAATGATTTCTTCCCTTAATAACTCATCATTAATTGTGACTAGAGCGATGCAGCCACCTGTATGTGGTAAGGCACTCTTAAACCTCCCACTGGTACATGGAATGAGGTTTCTCTCTCTTTCTGTCTTTGCAGAATTGGCCTTCAAAGTCATTCCAGATTTGCATCTATGGTGCACTCAAAAGATGAGAATCTGGAATGATTTGGTCCCTTAATAACTCCTTGATGCTTGTACCTACAGTGATGCAAACACCTGTCCTTGATACCAGAGTCTTCCACCTTTTATTGACACTTGAAATCAACCCGTTCCTTCAACCAGTTGTTGAAATATCAGCCTCTGAAGTGAACCCAAAATGGGATCCATATAATGCAAAAGGTGAGAATCTGGAATCATTTTGTGCCTCAATAACTCATTGACACTTTTACCTAGAATGATGCAGACACCTGTATGTGAAACAGCAGTCTTCAAGCTTTAAGCGGTACTTGAAATCAACCCGTTCTTTCAATTAGTTCTTGATATATCAGCTTTTGAATTGCACCCAAAATGTCATCCATATAATGCAAAACAGGAGAATCTGAAATCATTTGGTCCCGCAATAACTCATTGATTCTTGTAGCTGGAATGATGCAGCAACCTGAATGTGATCCAGCAGGCTTCAAGCTTTTATTGGCAATTGAAATGAACTCCTTCCTTCAACCAGTTATTGACATATCAGCTTTTGAAGTGCACCCAAAGTGTAGTCGATCCTTTGGACTTGAGAATATAGAATGTTTTGGTTTCTTTATTAGCTCATCATCACTTGTGCTACTTGAAACACAGGCAAAGGTCACAAATCCCATTTTCACATCCTGTTCA
>NW_025733662.1:0-437 GCF_021292245.1 Micropterus dolomieu
ATAATCCGAGCAGATTCAATAGGGACCTCGCACGGTCGTGCTCGGGCCCTAATAATCCGAGCAGATTCAATAGGGACCTCGCACGGTCGTGCTCGGGCCCTAAATATAATCCGAGCAGATTCAATAGGGACCTCGCACGGTCGTGCTCGGGCCCTAAATAGTGCAGTGATCAGAGTGCAAAGGATGCAGGAGTAAACTATTATTCTCATTATGTACATGTTGTCCCACCCGTCCCACCCGTGGCTAATGGATACCATCCATGGGCTCCATACTGATCTCAGAGCGGCTGAAAGAAAATGCCGAAAAAACCAAATACCCCGCCAACCTTAAAGGCTATCAATTTCTCCTATCCTCCTTCTCAAAAAGCGTCAGTGCTGCCAAACTGTGTTCTATAATAACAGAATTAGCAGTGCCACTGACTCAAGGAAATTATTTTC
>NW_025733663.1:0-599 GCF_021292245.1 Micropterus dolomieu
GAATAGAGTCTGGTGGGTTTGGCGATTTCAGGGATGTTTCATGTTAAAACAAAACGGATCTTACTCTTTAACAAAAGCTTGACCTCAGCTGGGATCCTTTCCATAATGTTGTCAGACACTAAGAATAATTATCTGAGCGTGTCAGTGGCAAAACAAGCACGTTATGGATGGAAACTGAAGGTGTGCAGCGGCATATTAATGTTACATTGTAGCTTGTTTCACGCTGCCACTGCAGCCATCTCTTGGACCAATTTCTAATGTCCAGGTTGAGAGAAAACACCCTAAGACATTATTCAAGCTGTTCTAAAAATCCAAGTGCTAATGTTAGCTTACACGACATGCCTTATTTTAAACTACATGCCTTATTTTAAACTACATGCCTTATTTTATAGCTGCATGCTAATGTTAGCTTAAACTACATGCCTTATTTTATAGCTGCATGCTAATGTTAGCTTAAACTACATGCCTTATTTTATATCTGCGTGCTAACATTAGCTTACACGACATGCCTTATTTTATAGCTGCATACTAACATTAGCTTAAACTACATGCCTTATTTTATAGCTGCATGCTAAGGTTAGCTTAAACTACATGCCTTA
>NW_025733663.1:619-2170 GCF_021292245.1 Micropterus dolomieu
GCCTTATTTTATAGCTGCATGCTAAAGTTAGCTTAAACTACACGCCTTATTTCATAGCTGCATGCTAACAGTAGCTTAAACTACATGCCTTATTTTATGTAGTTTAAGTTAGCTTAAACTACATGCATTATTTTAAACTACATGCCTTATTTTATAGCTGCATGCTAAAGTTAGCTTAAAGTACATGCCTTATTTTATAGCTGCATGCTAATGTTAGCTTAAACTACATGCCTTATTTTATATCTGCGTGCTAATGTTAGCTTAAACTACATGCCTTATTTTATAGCTGCATGCTAATGTTAGCTTAAACTACATGCCTTATTTTATAGCTGCATGCTAATGTTAGCTTAAACTACATGCCTTATTTTATATCTGCGTGCTAACATTAGCTTACACGACATGCCTTATTTTATAGCTGCATACTAACATTAGCTTAAACTACATGCCTTATTTTATAGCTGCATGCTAAGGTTAGCTTAAACTACATGCCTTATTTTATAGCTGCATGCTAACAGTAGCTTAAACTACATGCCTTATTTTATAGCTGCATGCTAAAGTTAGCTTAAACTACACGCCTTATTTCATAGCTGCATGCTAACAGTAGCTTAAACTACATGCCTTATTTTATGTAGTTTAAGTTAGCTTAAACTACATGCATTATTTTAAACTACATGCCTTATTTTATAGCTGCATACTAAAATTAGCTTAAAGTACATGCCTTATTTTATAGCTGCATGCTAAGGTTAGCTTAAACTACATGCCTTACTTCATAGCTGCATGCAAACAGTAGCTTAAACTACATGCCTTATTTTATAGCTGCATGCTAAAGTTAGCTTAAACTACATGCCTTATTTCATAGCTGCATGCTAACAGTAGCTTAAACTACATGCCTTATTTTATAGCTGCATGCTAATGTTAGCTTAAACTACATGCCTTATTTTATAGCTGCATGCTAACGTTAAGTGTCAATATTAATAAAAATGTATTTTATAAGCTGCCTATAAATATTAAGATTTTTTAACCCTAACCCACTACAAGTGTCTTACAAGTAAATAACAATTCTTTTAATTTATCAATAACCAGCCCTTATAAAATGTTAATAAACAGCTTAATAATGTTTATGACATCAACAAGTTCCTAACAAGGGCCTATAAGTGTCTTATCAATAATAAATGAGTTAATTGTGCTTTAGTTAACACTTATTTGTGTTATAAACATCTTTATAAAGTGTTTGATTATTTTTTAATTGCTGCTTATTAACTGTTAATTACTGCTTATTACAAGCACCTTCAAATAAAGTGTTACCGAGACATATTTATATATACTGGTGTTCTTAATTCTCTGCAATTATGCTTTTCTTTCTTTCTGATTTTCTTTTCTATAAGTCAGCCAAAGTGAAAGCACTTGTGATTAACTTAAAGAAAATAGAGCTCACAGCCGGATGCTGAGTTCATCAGTCAGTTATCGTCTATTCCATAAACCAATCACAATGTGTTTTAAGACTCCATATTATTGACATGGTGTCATGGTTTTGGGTTTTGATGTTGTTAT
>NW_025733664.1:0-425 GCF_021292245.1 Micropterus dolomieu
CATTTCTGTTTTTTTCTGTCAAGATGGGGTGCTGAGTGTAGATTACTGAGAAATAAAATGAACTTTTTTGATTTTTGGAAAATGGCTGCAATGAAACAGAGTGAAAAATTTAAAGGGGTCTGAATACTTTCCGTACCCACTGTATATATCCTCCACAGACAGAGAGGTAACAGTACAGTAAACCTTCTATAAACCAATACTCTGGTATTTTTATCATTATACTATAGGGGTTCTGTGATAATTTTTCTACTAGCCTGGTCCTGTCTAATTAAACATTAAAAGCCACGTAAGGTCTATATTGTTTTAAATGTGCCTCAGGAGGATGTCAATCACTACATTCCAATAGAGCAAAGTTCAGGATGCGGTCACTGCTTCAGGTGTAGGGAAATCCTTAGCTGTTTGTGTGTGTGTGTGTGTGTGTGTGT
>NW_025733665.1:0-374 GCF_021292245.1 Micropterus dolomieu
GACGTGAAAGCAGACCTGAGACAGACCTGAAGGCAGACGTGAAAGAAGACCTAAGACAGACCTGAAGACTGACCTGAAGGCAGACCTGAAGACAGACCAGAAGGCAGACCTGAAGACAGACCTGAGACAGACCTGAAAGCATCCTGAAGGCAGACGTGAAAGCAGACCTGAGACAGAACTGAAGGCAGACGTGAAAGAAGACCTGGGACAGACCTGAAGACTGACCTGAAGGCAGACCTGACGACAGACGTGAAAGCAGACCTGAGACAGACCTGAAGACAGACCTGAAGGCAGACCTGAAGGCAGACGTGAAAGCAGACCTGAGACAGACCTGAAGACAGACCTGAAGGCAGACCTGAGACAGACAAGAAGGC
>NW_025733666.1:0-385 GCF_021292245.1 Micropterus dolomieu
AGGACACATTAGCTTCTTTCTATTCAGCAGGCACTCTGGCTATGTTTGGAAGCTCCATCATCCTACCTGAAGTCGAGACGAAGCAGATCATGTCGAAGCGATTCCGACAATGTGTCTTTCCCTGTCAGCGTTTCATCACGGAAGGTGATACCCATGGGATGTGCGTCTCATGCCTGGGGATGTCGCACGCCCAGGCAGCTCGAGGGGGCTCGAGGGAACGTCATCAGCCCTCGCCAGGATACGAGGAGTTGTTAGAAGTGGTGACGCGGGCTGTGGCCAAGCTGCACATTGATTGGCCACAGGCGGTGCAGCAGCCGTCGGTGGGCAGCAAAATAGACGAGCGGTTTCTGCAAGACCGAGCGCCACCCCCGCGTCGGCCCTTACC
>NW_025733667.1:0-419 GCF_021292245.1 Micropterus dolomieu
ACTGAGGCAACAACGACACCTGCCCCGACAACAACAACTGAGGCAACCACGACACCTGCCCCTACAACAACTACTGAGGCAACAACGACACCTGCCCCTACAACAACTACTGAGGCAACAACGACACCTGCCCCGACAACAACAACTGAGGCAACAACGACACCTGCCCCGACAACAACTACTGAGGCAACGACACCTGCCCCGACAACAACTACTGAGGCAACAACGACACCTGCCCCGACAACAACAACTGAGGCAACCACGACACCTGCCCCTACAACAACTACTGAGGCAACAACGACACCTGCCCCGACAACAACAACTGAGGCAACCACGACACCTGCCCCGACCACAACTACTGAGGCAACCACGACACCTGCAACCACGACACCTGCCCCGACAACAACAACTGAGGCAAC
>NW_025733668.1:0-391 GCF_021292245.1 Micropterus dolomieu
TTTCACTGTTAGAATGTACATATGATTAAAATTGTAGATTGTTGCATTCTTTGTAAGTGGGCAAACCTGCAAAATCAGCAAGGGGTCAAATACTTATTTCCCCCACTGTATTACTGTTGCTGTTTGGAGAAGCAGTTCTATGTTTTAAGGCCACTGACCGAGACTATGAAGCCTCCCCAACCTCTACTGTATTTGTCGTGGTTACCTTTTGTTTAGTGTCCCTGTGAATTGGTCAGTGATGTGTGAAATGAAACCTGGCCTGGTTCTGCTCCTGCCTTGCCCTTGTCTTTTATGGAGTGAATGTGGTCGAGAGAAGCTGCAGCTGTACATCCCCTTTGTTGCTGCTGCCTGGTGCCTCGTAATGACATCTGTGAAAATGGAATATTAAGAT
>NW_025733669.1:0-943 GCF_021292245.1 Micropterus dolomieu
AGTGGCTGACTCTTTGAACACTGACGCATGCATCAATGCTCTGCGACGTTTCATCTGTAGAAGAGGTCAAGTTTCTCATATCATATCTGATAATGGAACCAACTTCATAGGAGCAGAGCGAGAACTAAGAGAGGCTCTCGCAGCTTTAGATCATGGAAAAATTCAGGGAGTTCTGCGGCAAAGGGGAGTTAAGTGGAGCTTTAATCCTCCTGCAGGTTCACATCATGGTGGGGTTTGGGAGCGTGTTATCCGCATGGTGAGAAGGATTCTAAGTTCAGTTCTTCAACAGCAGACCCTGAACGATGATGGGCTTCATACAGTTATGTGTGAAGCTGAAGCCATCCTGAACGATCGGCCTATCACCAAACTCTCAGATGATCCAAATGATTTGGAGCCACTTACTCCCAACCACATTCTTCTGATGAAAGGAAATCCATCATTGCTGCCAGGATTGTTTGAACCACATGACTTGTATTTAAAACGGAGATGGAAGCAAGTCCAGTATATTGCTGAACTTTTTTGGAAACGTTGGGTACGGGAATATCTACCTTTGCTGCAAGAGAGGCAAAAATGGAATGAAACCAGGAGAAACCTAAAGCCTGGAGATATTGTCGTTATAATGGATCCTACTGCCCCACGAGGCTCTTGGCCACTAGGAAGAGTGTTGGAAGCTTTCCGGGATCAAAAGGGATTTGTGCGTTCAGTGAGCCTGCAAACAAAGTCAAGTGTCATTCAACGTCCTGTTACAAAGCTCTGCCTTTTGATTGAGGCTGCAGGTTAAATGGGCAATTTTCAGTGTTAATGTGTGTGAACTCATTTTAACAAATGTTGGATAATATGTTACGTTAGGTTGGTACTGGATCCTTAATTTGGTTTGTTTTGAATTGTAATGTTTGTTAACCATTCCAATTGGGGGCCGGTGTTGTAGGAGCCATTTCAATGT
>NW_025733670.1:0-633 GCF_021292245.1 Micropterus dolomieu
AACCTCTATGTGTTTATTTGTTCTGCTGTACACAAAGGAAGATATTTGGAAGAATGTTTTAATCAAACAGATCTCATTCCCCATTGACTACCATAGTATGTATTTTTTCCTACTATGGTAGTCAATGGGGAATGAGATCTGTTTGACAGAATTTTCATTTTTGAGTGAACTAACCTTTTAACTAAGCTAACTGAACCTGATTCTAAGCTACAGATTATGTGTTGCAGTATTGTTGTCAAGGAATGTCCATTTAAGACCACACCCAGTATAAAGTAGGCAGTGCAGGGCAATCCCACATCCAACACATCCACCCACACAGACACACACACACGCACACCACTTTAAAGTAAATGGCTACTTACAAAGGAGGAAAGGAAGAGGAGAAGAGGTGGATGAGAAAAAGGAGAGCATAAGAAGTTGTATAGGGGAGGTAGATGAAAACAGAAGGGGAGGAGGGCCCCTGGTTTCTGGCTTTTTTTTTGATATTTGGAAATGGTGTAATTTATAATAGTTGTAAACGGTGTATGTGCAATATGTTTATTATAGTTGCTTTACAGTAAGTTCAATACTCTAATAACAAGGAGTAGTTTTAGTAGTAGTTTAAAGAGCACATCTGTTCAATAATCACAATGC
>NW_025733671.1:0-479 GCF_021292245.1 Micropterus dolomieu
TATACAGCACCAATGCAAGAATGGGTTAACATTACCCAGTAGGAAGGTTTTGAATTCTTATACTCCTCTCGCTACTTATAATCTCGCATGTCACTATTTGTTAATAAAAAAAAAAAAAAAAAAAAAAAAAAAAAAAAAAAAAAGAGAGAACATGACAGCCTACTTAAAGGTTCAGTGTGTGATATTTCCAAGGATCTATCGACAGAAATGAAATACAAGATCCATAACCATGTTTTCAGTGGTGTGTAAAGACCTTCCATAAACTGTTTTTATTACCTTAGCATGAGACGTTTCTATCTATATAACCACGGGTCCTCCCTTCCATGAAGGTCACCATGTTTCTACAGTAGCTGAAAACGGACAAACAGCGCGTTTCGTCACTGCATTCTTGTGGAAGTTTTAGCAGTGTAGACGCTCATCACTATGTTGAATACGTACAGTGGAAGTAGTACTAGTTATAATATACAGCGGGGGGGGGG
>NW_025733672.1:0-1112 GCF_021292245.1 Micropterus dolomieu
TAAACCACATCTGCATTTTGTCCCACCTCACTGTCCTCGTGGTTTTTTCAGGTGGTGGATGACAGTGGCATGCCAGGGTTGGACAAAGTTGACAGCTTGGCAGAGTATCTGGTGGAGCTGAGAAACCAGACCGCTCTGTACCTGAACAACCAGCAGGTCAGTAACATTTATTGTCTTGCTACTTTCCCAATCTTGTAATACATGTTCACACTTAACACTTAACTCGTCTTTTCATGTGCTGTTGTGTTCTCTCTCTGCTTAGGTGAGCACCATTGTTGCTCTGTGGCAGAACCTGCCGGACCACGACAGGCAGAGGGTGGTGTTTGCTGCCAGACACCAGAGCAGGCTGGACACAGGGAGATTTAGGTCTCCAAAAAAGAGGCAGGAGTTCACTCCAGGGACGGAGAGTGTGAAGAGGCACGCACTCACCACCACTGCCCCACTTGCCCAGTGGCCAGATTGCTGCCGCCTGATTGAAACTATCTTTGTCAGGCTCTGTGCCATTCACCGCAGTCCCAAGAAGAAGGGGACTGGCACAGTGTCAAGATCATCCTTCTTGACTACAGGAAGATCAGGCAGCTCATTCTGTGCAATGGGCCGGTAATGCAGCAGACCACCCTGCAGCTGGTGGATGTGAGCCACACCACCCTGGTGCAGTGGCACAATAAGAGGGTGAAGAGGCAGGAAAATATGGTGGTGATGCAGGGGCTGAACCTGCCCAGCCGCTTGTCTGTGGCAGCTAACCCTCTTCCCTCTGCTAATGTGCGCCCCTCGTCTGCTCCCCCCCAGCCAGGCCCAGCTCACCAGTACCACCTGCCCAGCAGCACCGTGGGCCTGGCGAAGTTGAAGAGGAAAGTATCACCCTCGGTGGCAACACCCATGGCTGTCAATCCCCAGCAGCAGCTCCTCCCTGCTCCACCATCAGGTCCTCAGCTGCGTCCCCAGCAGCAGCTCTTCCCTGCTCCACCATCAGATCCTCAGCTACGTCCCCAGCAGCAGCTCTTCCCTGCTCCACCATCAGGTCCTCAGCTACGTCCCCAGCAGCAGCTCCTCCCTGCTCCACCATCAGGTCCTCAGCTGCGTCCCCAGCAGCAGCTCTTCCCTGCTCCACC
>NW_025733673.1:0-1046 GCF_021292245.1 Micropterus dolomieu
CCAATCACATCGTACTAGTACCCATGAAGAATGTCTCTCTGTCACAGCTCATGTTTAAAGCTGCAGTCTGTCTGGATTCATAATCTCTGAACCTGCAGAGCTCTCAGCTCCAGCATCATAACAGCTGCTTAGAATCCCCCTGCAGGAGAAGCACCTAGGGGACTTGATCATCTGGATCCACCTGGATCCAAGGTGGAAGTACTGAATCCCTGCTTCTCACCTTGGAAACACGTCCATGTTCTGGTGATCTCTGATGCTTGCGTCACATTCAGCATGCTAATCTGTGGCACTGAACACCTGCGAAGGTGCTGCTACACCTGAGAGCGGACCTTTCAGTGATTTCAAATGACACATCAGATCAGAATTATGAACATAAAACAAAACCAGAGTTTTCTGCAAGTGGACTTGAAGCTAGATCTTTGAGGTGGAAGGCAAGAACACTAGCCATTAGTCCACAGAGAACACAAGGACAGGGTTCATCATCGTATTCACACCACTCAGAAGTCCAGAGTGTTTATGTTGGAAAGCAGTCTTTCTTCCACAGCAGGACTTGAACCCAGAACACCTGTCCCAGAGGATATTCATTCCTTGGTGAAGCTGCTATAACAGGAACCAGTTGGTTTCTGTATACCAAGGCCAGCATTTTCTACCAATTATTGTTGGGTAAAATAGGTCTCACCCGCAATAGCACTTGTTTGTCCTCCATGGTTTAGAGAATGTAGAGCAGCCTCTGGTGAGATGACCGGGACAGAAGTCAGTAATGACCAGTACATCAAAGGACAGATTCTGGAAACACTGAGCTGATGTTTAAGTGAACTTACTAAAACAGGGAGCAATTTCCTGTTTTGAATAGGTAGAGGCTCCCCTGGACACATTAAGCTATAGAGGCACTGCTGGGATTTTAACCCAGGACCTCCTGTTTACAAGACAGGCGCTTTCACCGACTAAGCCACAGCACCCGCGCTACCTGTTTCAGGTGGTCTGGTTTTGGAATCAAGTCTTAGGATTGCCACGTTCTACTCGCTCACTCGCGTTTTTCTTGAAGC
>NW_025733674.1:0-642 GCF_021292245.1 Micropterus dolomieu
GTCGTCAAACCAGCTCAAGACTGTGTGCTGCAAGTCTTGAACATCACGCAGGACTGATGTTAAATAGCCCTTAGAAGCATCAACGTCATCATCGTCTTCTAATGTTTTATGGTACATGTCATGAATCTCATTAAAACGCATAACCGCCTCTTCCAAAGCAGGAAGTTTCATCTCCACTTCTTTGGGTTGGTTACAGTTCATAGAAGTTGTAATCTGTGTCATCAAGCGTGTCACTGCAGCCTTTGCACTTCCACGTTGACGCTTGAGACATCTTTGTTGTTGATCAGGAGTAACACTTGTTTCTGAATCTTGGTCCATGTTGTCATTAATCTTCTTAACTCCTCGTGTTTGACTTTAATGTTACCCATAAATGATAACATTAACTTGGATTTTGTGTTTTCTCTTTTCTTTATTCCACTTGTGCAGAACTCACAATGTACACATAAGTGTGTGCGCGCGGTCAAACTGTAAATACAAATAATTCACCTTTAGTTTCCAGTAATGTATCACTTTCCCAAATAAGTTTTCTACAACATAACATCAGCTTAGATGATAAACATTATAAATCAAAGATATTCCGTACAATGCAAATATCACACGTGGTAGACTATGTAGGCATTAAATATTATCACATGTGTGTAA
>NW_025733675.1:0-1797 GCF_021292245.1 Micropterus dolomieu
GCACGCAGCCACACTTGTGTCCAGGGCAAAGGCGCGGGCAAAATGGTCCCTCGCCACTCTAACCACAGCCCGGGCTCCACCCACCACCGTGCCCTCAGCATCCAACACCTCTGTGATGTAGCACCTCGACTGGCGGCGCTTTTCAGCTGCCTTGTAGTATGCCACACAGTCTTCCCCATTTGTTAAAAAACTTGCCCTGCTCCGCACAGCGGCCCCCCTGCACCTCTCCCTGACAAACTCCTTTAGCTGCTCAGTGAGGCTGATGCTGCGATCGTGAGGCCAGGCAGGGTCTGAAGCAATCCTATGTAATTCAACCTCCAGCTCCGCTCGCAGATCAGCCTCACGCACCCTCCCAGCCGCCTTTTTAGCCCTCCCAAGTTTTACTGCGAGTGATTTTATGCGGCGCTTTACACCCACCCACCAGTCAAGCACATCATCCACCAGGAAGATTTCATGAGGGAGACCACCGACTAACGCCCCCAATGCCTTTTTAAAAAGACAATCGTTCAGCAGACCCGTATTAAAACACCACACACCCCCCCCCCTGGGCCCGGTGGGCCCGAGGGTGAAGGTGAGGTGTCTGTGGTCGCTGAACGAATTGTCACCATACTCACTACCAGTCACACAATCAATCACTCCTCCTGCGGCAAAGCAGAGGTCGATCCTGGACAGCTGCAGCACAGACCGGTAGACTCGATACCATGAGTAGACTCGGGCTCCCAGGTTTGCCACCCTCCAGGCATCTACCAGGTCAGCCTCACGCATGAGCTGGTACAACGCCTGCCTGCCACGGTCGGGGTGAAGGGGGCCACCTCTGCCCTAATCCAGGGCAGACAACTTAGTGTTGAAGTCCCCAACCCACAGGCAGTCAGCGTTGCACCACTGAGATAGGCCTTCAAAAAAGACCACCCGCTCAGCGATGTCAGTAGGGGCATACACGCATCCCAGCCTGTACTGCCGGCCCTCCAACTGAAAGTCCAGGATCAACACTCTGCCGGCCTCATCCCTCCACACACATACGACATCAGAGACGACACCGGGGCGGAACAGCACAGCGACACCCCGTGACCGGTCCAAGCCAGATGAATGGAAAACCAGCCCCGGCCACAGGGCCTCCACACTCTGGACCACCCCAGCGTCCCACCACGTCTCCTGTAAACACAGAACATCACATGCAAACTGATTAAACACATTCACACATTTGGCATGGGAGCGCAGCCCCCTAATGTTACATGTTAGGATGCGGAGCATGGCAAGCTACAGTAGAAAAAAAAATAGAAAACACAACCCTATGAAAGTTATCCCATAGTCTTATTAACCCCAGCTTGGGACCCATAGGGGGTCTTTCCCAGCCTAGCCGCTCTGTTCTTTTTGAGACCAAGTTTGGAAGAAGCCTGCTTCCTCGCCACCCCCGATGTCACAAAATCCATGTCTATGTCCTCCTCCAAATCCACCCCTCCAGAAGCGCCTAGCTCCAGCTCCGCAACCAAGGGAACAGTGACTTCCTCTTGAGGGGGGTGGGCATAGCCCCCCTCCACCTGATGGCTGACGCCCGCCCCTGCTCCTTGCAGAACAGCCTCTTCACCAGCCAGGCGCACGTCCAGGCTGGACCTAGTCTTGCATGGGGCGAGGGACTCCTGAGATTCCCCCGGGCTGAGGGCCTCTGTGGCCACAGCTGGTGATAAGGGGCCCCAAGCTGTCCTCTCAACTCCAGCCTCTCCACCAGCAAACTCTTGCTCCCACTCAAGGGAGGCGACGTCTTCCTCTACGGCTCTCTCCTCCTCCATGCTGCTGCCG
>NW_025733676.1:0-877 GCF_021292245.1 Micropterus dolomieu
TGGAATCCACAGGCACTGATTCCTGGGTAAACATCCAGGAACCAGGACACCGTTCACGCTGGCAGTCCACAGACAGGAATAGGCACCCGTTCCCGGGTATGGGTACAGCGACAAGGTCACCTTCAGCCGGAGGTCCTCACTCACAAACAGACGCTCATTCCTGGGTGGACATTCAGGAAAAGGATCCAGTCCGCCTGGAAGTCCCTAGCCAGGATCAGACGCTCTCCCGTCCAAGTCCTAAGCAGGCCCTGCCAAGCCTGGCTTCCGAGATCAGGCGTGATCGGGCAGTCCCAGGCCGGAATGGCCGTAAGCTGCCTTTGCACACCCCAGACGGGCCTTCAAAACATGATGTAACATTTACACAGCACTGTGTACAGGATAGGGAGAAAAAGAAGCAGCAGCAGCAGCACCCCCTGCTGTTTCCTAAAGAGACGTTGAAAAGATCTCCTTTCACCGAAGCGCCCTCTGCCGTTTTTCGAAGGCGAAGCGAAAGAGGCTTACAGCACTGGGTATTCCCAGGTAGTCACCCGTCCAAGTACTAACCAGGCCCTGCTCTGCTTAGCTTCCGAGATCGGACGAGATCGGGCGCTCCCAGAGCGGTGTGGCCGTAAGCCACTCAGGCGCCCCCAAACGGCCCTTCAAAAGATGTTCTACGGCTAATTGACAAAAAACGTATTCTGCCCAAAATGTCCAAGGTGCTCCAGAGTCACTTGGAATCCACAGGCACTGATTCCTGGGTAAACATCCAGGAACCGGGACACCGTTCACGCTGGCAGTCCACAGACAGGAATAGGCACCCGTTCCCGGGTATGGGTACAGCGACAAGGCCACCTTCAGCCGGAGGTCCTCACTCACAAACAGACGCTCATTCCTGGGT
>NW_025733677.1:0-1004 GCF_021292245.1 Micropterus dolomieu
AGCCTCAGTTGATTCTCTCTCTCTCTTCGTGTCTCTTCGGGGCTCTGTGGGGCATCACTTCCAGGACTCGGTGTTCTTCTTGACGCTGAACATCGCTCTTAATGACTTTCGCTGTATTTTTGGAGTCGTTGTCATGCTGCAGAATAAATTTGGGGCCAATCAGATGCCTCCCTGTTGGTATTGCACGATGACTAAGTGTCTGCCTGTACTTCTCAGCAATGAGGAGACCATTTATTCTGACTGAATCCCCAACTCCTTTTGCAGAAATGCAGCTCCAAACTTGCAAGGAACCTCCACCATGATTCACTGTTACCTGCAGACAGTCATTCTTGTACCGCTCGGCCTGCTCCTACAGCCAGATATTAAAAATATTGACTCATTAGTCCAGAGCACCAGCTGCCGTTTTTCTGCGCCCCAGTTCCCTGTGTTGTCGTGTACAGCTGGTTTCGTGCATAGCTGAGTCGCTTGGCCTCGTTTCCATCTCAGATGTATGGCTTTTTGGCCGCAAGTCTTCCATGACAGCCAGTCGCACCGCTTTCTGCCAGTTCGGACCTGATGGCACTGCGGGACATCTTCCGATTTCAGAGCAAAGTAAGCATGAGTTGTCTTTCTTCTGCTGCATTAAGTATCCTTGGCTGACCATAGCACCTACAGTTCTCAAGGTTGCCCGTTTCTTTGTGCTTCTTCAAAAGAGCTTGGACAGCACATCTGGAAACCCCTGTCTGCCTTGAAAGTTCTGCCTGGGCGATACCTTGCTGATGTGGTACAAGTACCTTGTGCCTTGCTGCTGTGCTCAGTCTTGCACGGTGTATGACTATTGACAGTCAACTGTCTTCAGCAACCTCCCCTTGTTAGCTGAGCTTGGCTGTTCCTCACCCAGCTGTATTCCTCCTACACAGCTGTTTCCAGTTTCAATTGTTGATGTTGTTTCCACCTACATGTTTCATTGGTGATCAACAGCACCTGTAACTGTTTAATCATACACCTGACGATATGCCTACAAA
>NW_025733678.1:0-430 GCF_021292245.1 Micropterus dolomieu
ACTCACTCATACACTGGCGGAATAGCCGCCAGGGGCAATTCGGGGTTCAGTATCTTGCCCAAGGACACTTCGACATGCAACCAGGGGGAGCCAGGGATTGAACCGCCGACCTTCCGATTAACGGCCAACCCGCTCTACCTCCTGAGCCACAGCCGCCGAATGTAATAATGAATAGAGGCCTACCCAGCTTTACAGGAAGTGTTGTCGTTCATATCGTTGTCTTTTGTCTCAATCGTCGGGGGATGCGGTGGTTCACTTGTACTGTGTGAGTGGTAGGCTTTAGCTTCTATCTTATTTTTTTCTCGTCTGTTTGACAGCCTGAATACAACCTTCAAATGTATAATGCAACTGCAAAATTGTCTGCTTCTTTCTGAGATCGCTTTTTCCAACATATTTGTCAGTATTTCTCCGGGGGGGGGGGGGGGGGGGG
>NW_025733679.1:0-433 GCF_021292245.1 Micropterus dolomieu
TATCTGGCAACAGTCCTGCAGCATGAAATGGACCAGTCTAGCAGAAACAGAAACCTCCCAGGACAAAGTCTAGTTGCCAATGCAGTGAACATTTGCGCAAAATCAATTTGAGAAACAATGGAAATGAAGTAGGGCACTTGGCAGAATACAAATAGACAAGACTATAGCCAAAGACTGACATAGACCAAGTTTGGGCAACAAGAGCTCTGCACTCTGGCAGCCAATCACAGTGTGCCTGCCAATCTATCATCTGTGTGTTTTGTACTTTTTGTATAATAATAATAATAATAATAATAATATGTATTATCCTCATTCCTGCCTGGCTGCAAGCACCACTGACATCAATACAGACAAATCAATCTGTGCAATATTTAGCTCTACAGCCTCCTGCTTTTTATGGAGCCGTTGGCCTTAACAAATGACAAAAAAACAC
>NW_025733680.1:0-681 GCF_021292245.1 Micropterus dolomieu
AAGTGAACTTTCATCTCAACCTGTCTGCCTGTGAGTCGTGCTTTTGGGTTCAAACCTGCTGTTTCTGAGCGTTACGGGTGTTTGGTTTTAGTTCTGATATTTCATGATGATGTCAGCTGCTGTTAACTCTGCTCACCTGACGAGGATTTCAACTAAACGTTAAAAACAATAATAAAATAATTTTATTGTATATTTATTTATTAGTTATTTATTTCAAGTAAACATTAAAAACATAGCACCTACAACACATTTCAGAACTCAAAACAGCGTCACTTAGTGGTTCATTCAGGCTACTGCCTTACTGCCATTTGCTAATTACCATAAAGTACAGCTGAGGCTGATGGGAATAACAAGTCAGTTTGATTGATATTGTTCAATACCACAAATTATTAATTTGCCGCCAAGGGCTTTACAATCTGTACAGCATACAGCACCGTCTATCCTTAAAGTCTTGATACAGATCAGAAATAATCTCTGTAAACAGATATCTGCATATGAATGTGTTCTGGTTTCTGTTTGTAGTCCGAATAATATTGACCAATCAAATCTGAGCTGGTTTTGGTTGCATGCAGGTCAACAGTCCGTGTGGAGAGCAAATAAGGCAGAAACCATCGGCTATCATCTGATGAATATTTAACTTCAGATTAGCTTTTATATCAGATGACAGCTGATGGGCTCTCA
>NW_025733681.1:0-1080 GCF_021292245.1 Micropterus dolomieu
CCTGGCTGCAACATTAGAGGGGGGAAGGGCAGGACCTGCAGGGCACAGACGAGCAGCAGTACACAGACACAGGGCTCAAGGGCCGTAACACTCCCCCCCATAAAATCAAACTAGGGGTTTGACCAACTCAGTCACCACTTGTTTTTTTCTTTCCTACCACCCGGCAAAAAAAAACAAACACTCCCACCCACTCTCAAACATCTTTCCCCAGAAGATGAAGGAATCTCATCCGCGGGACCAATACTATCTATGCAGTCCTCCATCCTGGGCAACGGGAACGAGTCTGGGACGGTCACTGCATTTACCTTACGAAAGTCTGTGCAGAAACGTGGTGTACCGTCGGACTTAGGAGTAAGTAAACATGGCGAACTCCATGGGCTACAGCTGGGTCGGGCTAACCCATTTCGTACCATGTAATCAACTTCCTCTTTCATCATTTCTCTCTTAGCCAGCGGACAACGATATGCATGCTGCTTTATGGGGGCAGCTGTCCCAACGTCGATATCGTGACGCAGTACAGTGGTCTGGGATGGCACATCGCTAAACAGAGGGAGATGAGAGGTTATCAACACCATTATATCATCATGTTGTCTCGGGGGGAGGTAGGACAAATGTGCCTCTAGGCTAGACAAGAGCTTTGAATTGGGCAACCTACCACCCTGGTGACCTTCATCGAGCCCTGCTAAGCCATCATCAGGTTCAGCCCCGCCACAAACCAAGGAAACGGAGGGGTTGCATGGAGCAGCAGTCTCCGGAGTTTCTTCCTGCTTCTCCTGAGCCGCTTCTCTGGAATGATAGGGCTTCAACATATTAATGTGACACAGGCGTCTCTTTCTTTTACGGTCAGGTGTGTGAATGATGTAATCAGTCCCCGAAACCTTGTTTTCCACCACATAGGGTCCGGAAAAACGGGCAGTGAGGGCAGCTCCAAGCACAGGCAGTAAAACCAACACTTGTTCTCCTGGTTTAAATTGCCGTTCGACTGCTTTTCTGTCAAACCGCTGCTTCATGCCTTCTTGTGCCAGAGCTAAAGCCTTCTTTGCCACGGAGGTGGCACGGTGCAACCGCTCTCTGTTCTGG
>NW_025733682.1:0-838 GCF_021292245.1 Micropterus dolomieu
GCTCATTTTAGTTTTCTTTGGAACTGTTAGTCTCCTATCTACTATCTCCATCATTAGCACAAAGTCCTCGTCTTCAATTGTTGTGAGTGGTAAACCTGTGCGTCCAATCCATCTAGCTATGGCCTGCTCCTTGGTCTGTTGTTCCTTCCATTCAGTTTTGTACTTTGAAGAACTTAGGAAAGCTGTAGAGATGGCCTGCTGCTGGGTTGCACTAGCAGCACTAGCTTTATTTCCACTTGGCCTACGGTCATCTTTGTCATCAGATGTCTTCTGTATCTGTGAGGGTGAATAAAGGGGAAATCAAGTTGGGTTTTTTTTTTGCCCAATCTCCTCAGATCTCTCCCTCTCTCTCTGTCTCTCACTCACACACCCTTCGTCCAGTCATATAACGCCACAACATCTAACGTTACTATAATACACATTTTACACATTTGATTCAATTTGAGGACATTTAATATTTATGCTCATATTAATTCAGCGAGACAATCGTCTAATCAATATAGCTCAAGCTGGTTTCCTTTAGCTTCTATTTTATGTTTTAAGTTTAACGGAAACACGGTGGTTTATCTGATAAAATAAGCTTAGCATGTATGCTTACTTTCGCATGTATTTCCGGATGAGTCGTCTTTAAATGTCGCTTCAAGTTGGTGGTGTTTTTCCCAGAGATCTTTGCTCCACGCGGTTTACAGGCGGCCATGAGATTCGCTCTGATTGAATCTCTTCTCCATTCGTCCCTCCCTAATATTTTTGTCTAATTTTTATTCGTTGACTAAAGTGTCAGTTATATTTCGTCACAGTCTTCGTCATCATATCTGACTTTTTATTTAGTTTTTATTTA
>NW_025733683.1:0-477 GCF_021292245.1 Micropterus dolomieu
CGAGAACAGGCAACAACACGCCTGTCAACCCTACCCGAGAACAGGCAACAACACGCCTGTCAACCCTACCCGAGAACAGGCAACAACACGCCTGTCAACCCTACCCGAGAACAGGCAACAACACGCCTGTCAATCGTACCCGAGAACAGGTAACACCAAGCCTGTCAATCCCACCCGAGAACAGGTAACACCACGCCTGTCAATCCTACCCGAGAACAGGCGACAACAAAGCTGTCAATCCTACCTGAGAAAAGCCGACAACACGCCTGTCAATCCTACCCGAGAACAGGCAACATGCGCCTTTCACACCTGTCAATCCTACCCGAGAACAGGCAACAACACGCCTGTCAACCCTACCCGAGAACAGGCAACAACACGCCTGTCAACCCTACCCGAGAACAGGCAACAACACGCCTGTCAACCCTACCCGAGAACAGGCAACAACACGCCTGTCAACCCTACCCGAGAACAGGCAAC
>NW_025733684.1:0-398 GCF_021292245.1 Micropterus dolomieu
TTATTTATGCTGTAAATTCTCAAATAGTGGCCAAGGCCTTAATTTGGCCACCTGCAGAAACAATTTCTTTTTAAATTTACTGCACTTGAAACATAACCCTGCCACATCATTCTCATTGTAATGAAAAATGCTATTATGGCATTTTCAAATGCTTCAGTTTTAATAGGAAACTTTTTTGTTATACAAAATATCACTTTTCTTGTTATCTCATAAAACATCCTCATTGTTTCTCAAAACCGACGCACCTCACTAAAACATACTGTATACATACAAGTGGTATACATACAGTGCTTAGAAACTATAAAAATTAAAAAATTATTTTTTCTTATGTCTGATGTCCCATTATAGTTAAAGCAGATATTTATATTTAATTATTTAATATAGCTCTACATTAAAGT
>NW_025733684.1:418-16159 GCF_021292245.1 Micropterus dolomieu
GAGAGGAGAGGGACGAGAAAGCACAAGACTACCAGAAAGGGGAGAAGTTGTGTTAGTAACATGCAATAATGGGATGAGGTTGCATAGAGAGGGAGAGAAAGTAGAGGAGAGAGGATCTCAGTGCATCATGGGAAATCCCCCGGCAGTCTAGGCCTATAGCAGCATAACTAAGGGATGGTTCAGGACTCACCTGAGCCAGCCCTAACTATAATCTTTATCAAAGAGGAAAGTCTTAAGCCTACTCTTAAATGTGGAGATGGTGTCTGCCTCCTGAACCCAAACTGGAACCTGGTTCCACAGGAGAGGAGCTTGATAGCTGAACGCTCTGGCTCCTAGTCTACTTTTGGAGACTCTAGGAACCACAAGTAACCCTGCATTCTAGGAGCGCAGTGCTCTGGTGGGGTAGTAAGGTACTATGAGCTCTTTAAGATAAGATGGTGCCTGACCATTAAGAGCTTTGTAGGTGAGAAGAAGAAGACGGGAGAAATGTTTATGTGCATTTGCATGACATCACATTTTCCTGTCAACTTCGTTTTTTATAAATCACAAAGTTTGCTTAGAAAGCTGCATACGCAACACTTGGAAATGAGGCCCCTGGCCTTTGGCTTAGAATTTGGAATGGGACCTTTGTCTCAGGCCATTGTCATTCTGACTGGTGACAGTGAGATTTTAAATAAATCCTCCTGATGCAACTCTGTTTCTAACAAATCTAAAAGTGAATGTGATATATATAGACAAATAACAGTGTAACATTACTGTTCTCCCTGTTCTACTTTTCAGAGGAACAGCAAGAAAGGAAAACACTAAAAAAAATCTCACAGCTCTGACCTAAACCCCACATGTGTGGACAGTCTACAAGACACAAGGTGCAAGGTTGTTTATTAGTCATTATACAGCACAAGGCTGCATAACGAAATGAAATTCGTGGTTCCTTCATGCTACACACACAACATATAATTAAGTGAAGGCCTATATTAAAATATGGCAATGTTACCATATTTAAATGTAGGCCTCCACTTGAAATAAAATAAAACAATATATACAGTTTTTATATACATATGTACATAAACGTTTGTAAACAGCAGCAACCAGATGACAATCTGAAAGTTTCATCTTCACTTCTTCTGACATTTGGGAAACAGAGTCCATCTTAACTGCGTTTGTGCACCAAGCATCATCGATGTAAAACACAGAGTCCACCTCCTCTCATCTTGCCGGAGTCTTGCGCTGACAGTTGAATGCTTGATCCGGGATGTTGATGGGGCAGGTCCCTGGAATGATGTGGGCACAGCAGTCTGTGGTTTCTGTTGTCTGGTCAAGAGTCCCATTTTGTCCAGACCAGCTCTTTAGGAGCAGAATTAAGTCCAAGCTGGGCCAGCATGGCTCCTCCATGCTCTCTTTCCTCTTGTCAGAGCGAAAACTGCACCCGCCATGGCACCTGGTCCGGTTGTTTGGGCCAGGTGGATCATGGTCTTCTGCTCTTTAATCCAAAAACCCTGTCTTCATCTTCCAATAACTGTATTTATGTCAGAGGTAACGGATGTTTTGACAACAAAGCTGGGAAAAACAGATAAAAAAGTGCAGCAAAGTTTGAAGGAGCTACCGTTGCTGCTTCTACAAGCACTGCCGGTTGTCACACACCATGCGCCATAATATTAAAGAGTATAATAAGAATAAAATTTTTATGTATGTATAAATAAGATGTAAACAGTAATAGTAATAATAGAACAGTAATAATAATAGTCATAATAGAACATGCATAAAAGATTAGATGTAGGGAGAAAAAAAATTCTGCCATTACAAACAGCTAATGCTATAGCTAGCTAGCTTATTTAGAACCATGCATCTGTTATTCACATTAACTGTGATATTAATTGGAATGCTAGTTTGGCGAAAAATAGGTTTAAAATAAAATGTACTTACTGGAAAAAAAAACAAACTCATCTGCCTTAAAAGAATAACCCAGCAATTTACTTATGTACTTCCATTAAATTGGGGTCCACATTTAAAAAAAATAATGGTGAGAACCAATGCAACAAAGGACAACATATCACTTTACAAAAGTAGCGCAATTACAGTAATGTATTGCTTTTTGCTGTAACGCAATAATATAACGCAGTTCTAAAAAACCAACACTGAGAAACATTTCGGCAGCAGAAAAACAAATTCATGAGTAAAAGAGTAACGTTATTTTCCTGTTGCAGGAATCCAGTGGTCGAGATTGTAGGCAGGGGGAGCTCAGCTCCTCTTAACAAGAAGGTAGCTCCCCTGATGGATCATGCGGAAATAGATTTCTGTAGGCTAGGTGTTTGTGCTTTAACAAATTACTTTTACTGATCAGAGAAGCTGCTGACACTTCATCCTGACTGATCCTGAGTGTCGGGGGATTCAAATAATATAATGCTGAATGCTTGTGCGTAAATGCGCACTCCGTCTTTCTTAATGGGGAGGCGATTAGTCCTATTTCACCCCTGCCCCTATTAATCAGAAGGTTAATTGATGTTCCCCTTTAAAAGAAAGAGAAATTAAATGATCACGTCATACATATAGACACACATCGCAACACATGAGGTCACATGTAATATATTGTTCATAATCAAGTTGCATATCTTGAGGAAACAAGGTAATATCATTAAAGTTTCAGATAAAAACTAAATAAACATGAACAATACAAAACAGTTTGCAATTGAAAGTTAAAAAAAATTATTAAATTTTGATCTTAAGGTAACGGTTAAATGAATCTGATTAGGAACTACTCCAAATCCAGAGTTTCTCTTGAATTTGTTTTCATCTTTACAAGCTACCCGACAAACAGGTGGAAGTGCTTCCACTGCTTTGACAAGACATCACAGAATGGAACTAAAGAGGGCATGGACACATCTATATAGTTTGATTTTTCTGCATCACAGAGGAGGAAGCCTCCTAATCCTGAAGTAGTGCAGTCATTACTCCATGGACAAAATAGGAAGCATGTGTTTCCGTACAATATTAAGTTTCTTATGATTATAAGAAGCCTCAAGAAATATTACTTTTGAAATATATGTAAGAGGCAGTGTAAACACGGCAGACGCTGGCAGAGGAAGCTTCCATATACGCCAATATAAAAAAGTAATACTGAACATGCAGTTTATCCAGGGATGGTAGGCCAAGCACCTGGACCTGTAGCAGTGTGCCAGTACACATCCACAGCTGACTGCCAGTAGCAGCTTCATCACACTGCCCCCTCAGCTGGCAGCCAGAGCTGAGTGTTTGTGCTTTAAAACCCAGAGATGGTGAAAGTAAACTGCCCACAGCACGCAGAGAATCCAAAAAGGATGAGAGAGGGATAAAATCCAGTGCTGATGAGTCTGATGAGTTTTCTCTGGAAGGAGCAGACAGTTTAGATCTAGCTTCTCATGTTGGTTTTTATTTCCTGCTGAATTTCATTTGGGCTCATGTAGTGAGGCGGGGATGGTGTTTTCTGTAGCAGGACCACTAATAGAAGTCATGTTTAAATAAATGAAGTGGCACGGCACGATAAAGAAATAATTAAGTCATGCGTTAACTGTGATCTACATAATTTTTAAGTCACAGTTTGAAAATGACAAAGTACAATTGACTTGACAGAGGGTGCTTACTCAGAGAGGCTCCTTAATCTCAACTCTAAAAATGGACTAATATTTTTTTTCAAGTTTTAATAGGTTTTCATTTTCTTAAAGCACATGAAAGTCTTTAACTGAAGCAGCTTCATTACTAACTACAATGTCAAAGGTTTTTGACTTGTGTTCAATGTGCAATTTGAAAATTACAATGAAAGCTCCAAAGGCTCAGTGAGAGATTACTTACTATTTTTGTTTTATGTTATTAAGTGAATAGGGACTTCAAACCACAGGCATTTTATTTATGCTGTAAATTCTCAAATAGTGGCCAAGGCCTTAATTTGGCCACCTGCAGAAACAATTTCTTTTTAAATTTACTGCACTTGAAACATAACCCTGCCACATCATTCTCATTGTAATGAAAAATGCTATTATGGCATTTTCAAATGCTTCAGTTTTAATAGGAAACTTTTTTGTTATACAAAATATCACTTTTCTTGTTATCTCATAAAACATCCTCATTGTTTCTCAAAACCGACGCACCTCACTAAAACATACTGTATGGGTTGTGCCCACCCTGTCACCCTGGGACATGCTCCAGCCCCACGGCGAAAAGTGGTATACATACAGTGCTTAGAAACTATAAAAATTAAAAAATTATTTTTTCTTATGTCTGATGTCCCATTATAGTTAAAGCAGATATTTATATTTAATTATTTAATATAGCTCTACATTAAAGTCACATTTAAACCCCAAGAAATAAAATATCTTACATATATCATAAACATGAAACATTTTAAAGACGAATAGATTCAGTAAAATAAAAGTCTGCACGTCAGTCATTGTAGAACCAGATCAGACTGATCATCTGTGTGGTGGACCAATAGTTTTTTGGGATCAATATGAAGATCCTCTTTTATTGGTTTTCTCTTCCTATTAGTATTTTCTATTCTGGATGCAACGTGAAGTTTGTCTGTGTCCACAACTGCTGCTTTACATTTGGTTATATTGAATCATTATTACCATTATTATCAGTATCATCTCTAAAAATGTCAACAAATATACATCAAACCGACAATAGTGGATATCAAAACCCAGGTCAGGTCATACTTCAACAGAGTTCTAGAAATGGCTCAAATGCATAAATGCAACAAATTTTTCATCAAGATATCACAGCTTAAACAAACAACTGACATGACCAATAATGGGATGAGAAACAGGACTTTGAATAGTTTATTGTATTTTATTAAGCCATCTCCCTCTGTTCTGCTCTGCTCTGGTTTTAATATTCTGGTTCCTGCATCTCAACCTGTCGTCTTGACAAACTCAGTATAATGTACTTGTCCGTGTATTTCTACAGCACTATCTCCATCAGTACAACAACAGCGTCATTTCTTACACGTGATGGCTCGTTGAAACAGGTAGCCAGACCACAACTCAGGAATGTGTTCAATGGCTGTAGGCTGAGGCACACACCCAAACCAGAAAATGAAATGAATCCCTGTTCAGCTTTCATTTTGATAGGCCAACTTACTGCACACAGACAGTCACCTGTGAAACCCTTGGAACACCTCGTGGGACAAGGGTCCCATATAAATATAAACTCTCATCTTCAGATCCATGTAGTGGTGTGTGTGTGACTGTCTCTGATGCTGTTGGTCTGGCCGTGTTGGTGTTTCTTTCTATCTGCTGCACTCAGCTCTCTCTGGATCTCAGTGAGATGATCTGATTAAATAAAGGTGGTGGATATAAATGAGGGAATGGTGGTTATCAGGGCCGTAACCAGGGTTCCAAAATTAGTGAGGTCCAGGTTTTTTGTTTCTTTAATAGAGCTTATTTACAATAACTCAGTGAAGGCTTGACCTGCAGTGCAGTGGGCACAGGTCATCATGGTCTGTCTCCTTCACTTCTTGGTTCACTAAAGTTTACATAATGTAAAAGTTATGATCAGGTAGTGCAAATGTGACAGGGAAATCTCGGTATAGGCCTAGTTAATCTTCACAACAAAATTTATGGTAGCTACGATTTCAGTGCAGTGGAAAGGGCCGTACCGTACCTGGAGGAAATGACAGTAGCTTAAATCTATCTCAAATGAAGCCTTCAACTATCATCACAAGCAATGTTAGGGAGTCATTTTGTTATGTAATCTGATTACAAAATAAATGTACAGAAAAATATGTGTATGATGTGTAATATCATGATTACATTGGGGGTTACATCTAAATATTTGCTCGTATATATGTTGAATAATATTTATTTTGTGGCTTTGCATGTTTTTCATGTGCACAGAGCCTTCTTTTGTCATTTCCAGCCACACCCATTTAGTAAAGTTTGATGCTGTCCTGATGCTTTTAATTGGTTCTCAGGTTTGAATTTGCTGCACCGCCCGCCTGACAGTTAAACTGCCTCTTAAGCTGTCTTTTGAAAACGGTTAACAGTAAAAAAAAATTCATTAGAAATGTAGATCACTGCTGAATGCTGTGGTTGATATTACAGCCTAATAATTTGATGCCAGCAGCTGTTTGCACCCGTTTTGTCACGATTATAGCAGCTGAACTGATGTGATGCGCTGATCGGCTCCAACATTATTTGAATCCTCATGTACGCATAAATTATCCATACCACCCCCCCATCCAATTAATTATTTTCTCATATTTCCATCTCTACCGGTCCCTGTAGCTTTCCAGGTGATTCCTTTATTGTGTATTGATTGTGATGACTGTTTTCTTTAACGATTTACTTTCATGATTTTAGGGGCTGCTGTCAGTCATTTTAAACGTGTCTATGTGCACAGTAAAGTCACAGCAAATATCGTGGGACATTTAAGCAGCAAAACCAAAAACTACAGTTTTAAACTTGATAGGACAGACAAAGGAAACTATCCAGAGGAGAATTTTAGCGTTAACGTTTAGCTTCTGAAATATTTTAGATGTTCTACTGGAGCACAGGATTCATCAGGAGGACGGCTGCTTTACTAGTTACAGTAGTTAGTTTCACTGGATGAACCTGGACTGTGTGTGAGACCTTTTGGATGTGTAGAAGAACATAAATTAGATCTTAGATCACAAGCAACATTAGATCTTGACCGATCCTGTCGGCAAGACAGATTTTAATATTCAATGAAGTTACGCTGCTGTGCCTCGTGCGTAAATGTGCGCATAAATTCACAACACAGATGTCATACCCTTTTCCAAGGTAAATGGTATCGGCCAAAACTCTGCCTGCAAACAGTGGTGCTCTCAGTTTCACAACTTTTTCATGTGTTTTCCCAAGTCTGGACACTGATCAGAGAACAGTTTTTCAAGTTGAAATGAGGGTTGTGATAGTGTAATCAGATGGTCCTAAAGACTTCATTTAAGATTGTGTTATCAAAGGTTTTTATTAGAATTTCTTTATTGATAGGCTATAGCTTACATATAATTACGGAGGTCCGGACCTCAGTGACCTCATAGCTGGTTAAAGCCATGGTGGTTATCCCTCCAACAGAGTTCCACAGACTTGCCGAGGAGCCCCGAAGCTGTTCTGGGGGCTCGCGGTGCACTGACTCCAAACTGATACACTTCATGTTGCTTTCTGCTGTCATCTAAACATTTTATGCTGAATTAGGTCCACATAAATGGAAAGAGCTAATTCTTACTAATATTGTTCTATTTTGACATAACGTAGGCCACTTTAGTGACGTAGTTATTTTAACCCAAACCATTGTTAATTCCCTAAACCTAACCAAGTCATTTTGGTACCTAAACCTAACCAAATTGTGACGTTTCACAACGTTAACCACTAATTTTATGTTGAAAGTCTAACTGGACGTTGCTTCCTATCCTACTACTATAATTGGAGAGCGGTTTGTGTGTCCCACCATTCCTCTCACCCACACTCCTGCATCCAATCCAAACTTGCCCCAAACAAAGGATCAGGGGGCCGTCCTTTGCATATGGTTTTTGTTATCAGTGTTTTTTATTTTGCACAACAGCTCAAAGCACAGATAAACTGCAAGCTTTGTTAGGTGAATGGATACTGTAGATATTTCGCACTGGGAAACTATTTAATCCTGTAGCTGACGACAATGCAACATTTATGAATGTCACCGCTATAAAACACCAAAGAAGAAGAAGAACTGGTGTTGGATTATATAATAATAGTTTCCCAATTCATAACAGGAAAAGACCTATCAGATCCTTCTAGCTACAGACCTATTGCATTAACTTCACATTTACGCAAAATCATGGAACGAATGGTCACAGAGAGGTTAAGCTGAAGTCACTGGGTCATGAATTTTATTTGACAGGTAAATACAGGTAGGTGCAGAATACATCGGTGTAGATCAGGTGAAGAATGGAACTCTGCAAAGTAGTGTGTGTAGCCCACTGTTATTCAAGCTAACATGGAATGATCATTTAGATAAAGTTAAGAGCAAAGATAAAAAGGTCTTCAAGATACTTTGTTGTCTGTCAGGACAAGAGTGGGGAGCAAGTAGAGCAGCTCTCCAAAATACTGTATATACTGGGCACTCATGAGATCTCTCTTAGACTATGGGTGTGTAACATATATGTCAGCAGCACAATCACACCTGAAGAAATTAGATGCATTACAAGCTGAGGCCCTGAGAATCTGTAGTATATCATTCAGAACATCTTCAGTATCAGCAATGCAGGTGGAAATGTATCAGGAGAGTGAAGTTAATGCTGGCGTACTGGGTTAATCTTCAATGGTAAGTTTTGGGTGGATTGATAGTGCAAAGGTAGAAAGTCTAGTATTATAACAATTACAGTCCAGCCCTACAGTGTCAATGTCTTCCATTCCTCCCTGGTTATTCCCAATGCCAAGTGTAGACCTCAACATACAGCAGGGAGTGAAATATAAATCAGAGCACCTTCCAGAATGGACCATAGTACAGAACTATTTTGATCAATTTTTCAGCCTCGGTGTTTATATTCACTGATTGCTCCAAAGATCCTGATACAGGATACACTGCCTGTTAAGTTCCTAAATTCATTGACACGCTCTGGAATGCCAAACCATGAAATGAAACTCAGAGTAGGAATTTCAGTCATGCTGCTTAAGAACCTGCAAGCAGGTCCTGATCAGACTCCCAAAAATGGCACCAGTATGGTGGTGGTTGAGTGCAAGATTTCTGTAGGGACAAAGGGGGGTCAAAGGGTCTTCCTACCAAGGATTCCTCACCATGACAGAAATAATGAGTTTCCCTTCACCTTTGTAAGATGACAATTCCCTTTCAGGTTGGGTTTCTCAGTTACAATAAACAAAGGTCAGAGACAAGGCAATTGGCTGAGGTACAGGTGCAAAAGTACCTAGAACATTAAAAAGTGAAGCCAATGGGTCTTGCCCAAGCTTCCATATGTGACGAGTTGGGAGTGAGAATGTTTTATACTGGTCTACCTAGCACATCCACAGGGTCAGGTGAGCTCTAAACTGTGACTCCACTGGAGCAGCTGGGGATCGCTTAAACTGACCTGCAGGTCTACCAGGACATGTGACAATATTGAGCTTTTGTTGCCAGCGGTTTAGACATTAAAGGCTGTGTGATGTGTTATTTTGAGGGGACAGCAAATTTACACTGTTATACAAGCTGTACACTCACTACTTTACATTGTAGCAAAGTGTCATTTCTTCAGTGTTGTCACATGAAAAGTGTGAGTACACCCCTCACACTTTATGGACACTGGTTCACATGCTTGTTAGCAGTTCTCTGTTCCTTTTCACATCATGTGTCTGTTGGAAGCACACACACATCACACAGACCCCATGTCTTAAGGGCACACACACAGAAACACCATATCAACCATCTGTTGATTACATCCATCTGTTCATTTAGTGCCAGTGCCGCCTTACAGTCAACCCACATTACTGCCTGTAGGGCACACACACACACACACACACACACACACACACACACACACAGCACTGACATTTGACTGGCGGCACACAGAGATGAAGTGTGTTGATATGGAGTCTCAGCCACTCAAAATGGATGTTTTTAAAAAAGACCGAGCCAAGCAAAAAACTGATGATTCCATTACTCTCCTCTTCCTACATGCTGTTCCTCTGCTTGAGGAGGAAATGGCATCTGTTTTCTCCTCAAAAGGAATATTGTCACCTTTATCACACTATAATCTGTGTTTACATCCAAGTCTGGATGGACCGAGAGATGTCTATCACTCTGTCTGCCACTGTTTGTCTCTCTCCATCTCTCTGAAGCTTTAATGGCGGGATAGCATCTGTCTTCTGGAGCTGTGGAAGTGCAGTGAGCTCTACCAGCATAAATGTACACAAAAAGTCAACAGTGAAAAGAGTGAATGAGCAAGAACTTGCAAAAAATGAGGCCACTTACTGACTTTGTTTTTATACGATATATTTATTTCAGCACTTTTAATGGATCAGAGTTCAGGAGATTAACTTACCGCTCCACCATCCAAATAGATGACCTTCAACTTCAACATGTTTTAAATGATATTAATTAATATTCAGTTAGTAGTTTTAAAAAGTGAGCCTCTGATTGTGCTTGGTCTAATTGTAAGAATTGATTTTTGTCTTGATCTTAGTTCTGACCAGCCAAGTCTAATGGAGCTTACAAATAAATGTTTTACATTTATCATGTCTGAACACCACACATATCTGTGTCATGTCATTTCCTCATTTGTGAAATGTGGAAGAACCCATACCTATATATAAATATCCAGCATTTGCTCTCAGCCTGCAATTTGTTGATGGATAAAAATCCTCTGTGACGTCTGTCTAGGCGTAGGTCCGTCACAATAGCTCCTCCTCTTAAGACATTGTTGAACCCTTTGGCTCTACTTTTTCAAACTAACGGATGAAGTGGCCCCTGCTGCCCCTGCTGTCCAAGAGTCCACACTGCTGATTGTGGAACATTCAAAACACAACAAACTCCTACATGCAGCTTGTTGCTGTGACAACTGAGAGTCTTTTCTCTGAGCCGTCTGGCCCACCCCTGTGAAAAGGCTCTGAGGGTTTTAGCCATCATTTTATACTGAATCAGCGGCTGTGTGGTCACTGCTCTGCCACCAATTAGGATTGTTATTGCCCATTTCTGTTCTTTCTGGAAAAGAAAATATTGGTATAGGAGAGACAATTTTCCTCTATGGAAAGGTCACTATGGCTGCTTAAATGAGTCATTTTTGAAGAAAAAAATATGTAGTCACGATGAAACAGACATTAATTCAGGAATATGCATCATGTAAACACAGAATCAGCTGAAATAATGAAGCTCTCAAAACTAGATTTGGACATAGCGACGCACTGCAATGAGGTTTTACATTTTGGTGTATTTGCTTTCTCTCTGACAGGGAGGTGTTCATATGGATAGAAGGCCTGCATCAAGCTTTAGAGGCGCTGGTAGATGGGGTTTTTGTAAACTTTGAACAGAGCCAGTCTAGCTGTTCCCCCCTGCTTCCAGTCTTTATGCTAAGCTAAACTCGTATCCTGACTCCAGCTCTGTGTAACACACAGACAAGAGACCGATATCTGTCTTCTCACATCTCATAATTAGGTTCACACTGATTCAAATGGACTTAATATGTGATAGATGGTGTTTTAGCCACAATATCTTGTAGTCCACAGGATGTTAAGCTTGCATTATGCTGTGTTATTTTTTGTTTGTATCTACAAAGAAGTATAGTAGTGAGAAAGACAGAGAGACAGGTAACAGGACAAAGAGGTTGTGTTGTTCTTATTGTTGAATTCATTTTCAGAGGGAATGTAATTCATTTCGATACCTTCGATAACTTCTTTCAGCAGCTGAATCATAGTGATATGCTGTTGACACAGCCACTGAACTGAGCAGAGTTGGACAGAAGTAAATTGAATTAAAGTGGTAGACAGAGAAAGAACATTAGAGGGAAGTGCAGGGGAAAGCAGGCAGTGGGAAGAAGGTGAAGAGGAGGAGAATTCACAAATACAAATTTGGGGTTCTGCTAGGGGTGGGAGATCTGGCCAAAAAAATTATATCACAGTCTGCTTAATCGCAATCCCGATCCACAATCTAATTTGTGATCTTTTTTCTCAATTGTAAAATGCCCTGTGGACTACAGCCCAATCTGAAAAAGTCTGCAAATTTCTCCATTTGCTACATTATACACAATATAGCAGTAAAGATGCTACACAAGTTAATTTGAAGTTGTAAGCAGAAGCCAAAAGATAAACTAATCATAAAATAACACGTTTGAAGTACTCTTAACTCAATGAGATTGTTAACAATACTTCACCCAAGGAAGATCCACGTGAAGTAATTAGTCCAAGCAGCATAGCCATTTAGCTGGCTACAATGCTCTATTGGTTTGTTCACGTAGTGCAGATCACACACACCCCAACCCGTTTTTTACCCATTATCTGTGAGTCCCGGTCCAACCTTATAGGGTCGCTAAACCCTGTGACCTGTTGTGTAGAGTTGTCAATCGTCTCCTTAAGCCATGTTTCGGTAAAGCAGAGCAAGCAACTTTCCCTGTACTCTGAGAGGCCTACTTCCGCATGCACAAACCATCTGGCATACCCTGCCACGCCGGCCCCTCCGTCTTCTTCCTGATGTCCTCGCTCCTCTCTTACATTCCTCAGGTAAGTCAAGTGAAATGCCGTCGCCATAATCTTGCTCCCTCAATTGCGATAGTTGGTCATGACTGTAGTGGAGAATGCCATTTGCTGAAGCGGCGGTCTGCTGAGGCTGCTCTGAGGCTGTAACCGCGTCTGTTCAGAGTTAGTAAATGAGTCGATAACAGCAGGTGGATCGCCAAAATGGTAGCATACAAGAACGCTGTTAAATGCATCCTGAGCGTCTCCCACTTTTCCTGTCATTCAGCAACAGTTCTTACGTGATGTTGACGTTTAACTCCGTGCAAACAAACAAAAAACACAAAGAAAAAGACAAAAAAACAACGAACATATCTGACGTGCCGCATGCACCCGTCGCCGCTGTGCAGCACCGGAAGGTTTTTCAGGGTTGCAGGACATGACTTAAGACATGACCTCTTCTGGTGGCTTAATGGGAATTACATAAGCTCTGTCTCTTTTACATCTTTATCCAATTGTTAAAGCACTTGATGGATAGGTTTAGATTCTCACTGCCAGGCCGTGAATGGTTGAAATGTTGGAATGCAGCTGGCCTGAGGCTAAACAGACTAGCTAAGGATATAGCCAAAGGCAAGCTGGACTGGAAGAAAAAATAGAAAACACCAGTGGAACAAAGGAGTCCATAACATTCAGATGCTAAAATCAGGCAACATGCAGCCTTACAGACCTTGATTCTTTTACAAAAGCCTCTAATTAGTTCTGTTCTAATTAACACCAAGTCAGAAGACTTCAGAGTAATTAAACAGCTTCTGAAAAACAAGAGCAGACGTCAGACAACCCGATATGTGACCTGCTAGCAAAGGTGTCATCGAGACAGGCAGCACATATATGAAGTATAACTTCCGATCAGAGGCCCTTTTCAGAATCCTATCCATCTCCTTTTTACCCCAACAAAGATTCTTGTGCAAAGCAGAAATGAACTCCAACTGAACAGGCTGGTTGGAACCGATGATAAGCCCGAATGATCCTGTAGTGTGAGGGGTTTACAGACATGATCATAAGGTCACCAACTGAATCAGAGGCCCCTGCTGTCTAATTAATGTATGCTGTGAACATATGTAATGCATCATAGTATCTTTTATTCACTGTAGAAATTCAGAATGGATACTGTAATGGTTTGCTGATACCTACAGACGTGACGAAACACAAAAGAGAAAGTAGACGTTAGAGCAACTTTAGAGACGGTAAATGCTCTTGTGGCTTTCTCTCCTCACTCTTCACTTTATTTCTTACTCTCTCTGTGGCCCAGATCACACTACCATCTGCTCTGGTGTTTTATTAAAAACCAAACAGCCTCCTCAGGGCCTGCTTTACTTATTCACACGCACAACACTGGCTCAGGCGGTATCTCTTCTCTGTATCCAAGTTAATTTTTACATCCCCATACTTGATTACCATCGTTAAATATTATGAAAGTGTCCGTAACGTGTCCATACATCTACATATGGTCTGCGTTCATTCTAGCAGAAATGAACCTTGCTTGAGTGTAACGCAACATAGTATTACCTGAAGTACATGAATAGTAAAATATTTCTCTGTCAAGAATTTTACAGTTGAAAGGATGCGATTGGTGTTTAGTCTTTAGTATTCAGTATTTAGTCTTTTTATTAAGAGCAGTTCACCTGAAGCGACATATTCCTCCCGACTCACTGAACTAGCAAAGCAGTGTAAACACAGATGCATGTTTCTAAGCAGCGGGAGCTACTCAGAGATCCAAAATTCAGATGTGGAGTTGTTTCAGCACAAACTCCACTGATGTATGTTCACATATGACTGACTGTTTTCTGTTTTGCAAAAGCTTTTGGAAAATAATAAGTTCTAAAGCATTGAGACACAAGCTATTTGTGACTACTGCTAATTATAGTTGGATTCATGTTTTCAGCTATTTCTTTTAAAAGTTAGTCAAACCAAGACACTTGCATTAGAAAATGCTTTTTATAGGCATAACATAATGCCACCCATATTACATTTTAATCAACATAACAAGAAAGCATTTCAAGGTAGTTTATTTAAGTTTGTTGTCCCTTCAATACTACACACACATAAATTTAATTGAATGTATATTAGAATATGGTAACATAAAATAAGTAAAATAAGATAAGACAATATATACAGTTATTTATGTACACATACGTATACACCCAGAACATTCTGCAGTGCATTTTTTAAATTTGAATTTGACATTTGGAAAACAGTCCATCTTGGCTGTCTTTGAGCACCAAGCGTCATCGCTGTAATCACAGAGTCGACCTCCTCTGATCTCGTCCTGCACTCTGTCAGCTCAGAACACGATCCACCAGTGCTTGTTCCGACATAGATAGATAGATATTTATTAATCCCCTTGTGGAAATTCAGGATGTTGATAGTCAGGTTTCTATAAAGATGTGGGCACAACATTCTTGGATTTCTTGTCTCATTCCGTCCAGAGACTCATAGACTAGGAGCAGCCTTAAGTCCAGTGAACAGTGAATAAGTCAATGCTAACATGACAAAAGGCATAATTCTAAGGTTTGTATTACATAAAAAAGAAAAATAGATTTATGTACAAGTAATAGAATGCCTGTTAGGCTACCTTGTGATTGACAATTAGCTACCATGGCAACCTGTCAGTCAAGGCAGAGTGACTCCTATCTACTACACTCTAAATTTAAACATCACCATTGAAAAAACTAGGATTAGCATTTGGCTGTTAATTTTTTCTGGTAAGTACTTTTTGTTTTATGCCTTTTTTTTCGCTAGCTAAAATAAGCATCCCAGTTCAAATCACAGTTAACGTGAATTACAGATGTACCTTGCGAACCAAGCTAGCTAGCACCATGGTAACACTTTGGCCTGAGTGGGCTTCCATTAATCATGTCGTAAATGCATTCCCTTTAGTTCGCTGCACGTGGGTGTTCAAGCACAGTTATAGCATTACATAAAGCACTGACTTAAACATAGCTGTGTCTAAAATTAACTTAACGTAGACTGTGCCACATTCACCAGATCTTACAGGCGTGCTATTACTTACATAGATACACGTATATACAGTGGGTACGGAAAGTATTCAGACACCTTTAAATTTTTCACTCTTTGTTTCATTGCAGCCATTTTCCAAAAATCAAAAAAGTTCATTTTATTTCTCAGTAATGTACACTCAGCACCCCATCTTGACAGAAAAAAACAGAAATGTAGAAATTTTTGCAAATTTATTAAAAAAGAAAAACTGAAATATCACATGGTCATAAGTATTCAGACCCTTTGCCGTGACACTCATATTTAACTCAGGTGCTGTCTATTTCTTCTGATCATCCTTGAGATGGTTCTACACCTTCATTTGAGTCCAGCTGTGTTTGATTATACTGATTGGACTTGATTAGGAAAGCCACACACCTGTCTATATAAGACCTTACAGCTCACAGTGCATGTCAGAGCAAATGAGAATCATGAGGTCAAAGGAACTGCCTGAAGAGCTCAGAGACAGAATTGTGGCAAGGCACAGATCTGGCCAAGGTTACAAAAAAAATTTCTGCTGCACTTAAGGTTCCTAAGAGCACAGTGGCCTCCATAATCCTCAAAT
>NW_025733685.1:0-369 GCF_021292245.1 Micropterus dolomieu
TGTATGTATGTATGTATGTATGTATGTATGTATGTATGTATGTATGTATGTATGTATGTATGTATGTATGTATGTATGTATGTATGTGTGTGTGTGTTTCTGTATGTGTGTATGAGGGTAGCACTCTCTGCTCCAAGCCAGTTGGCATGTCTGAACTGTGGGAGAATGCTCTTTTGATTCAATCAACACTGGATGATAAAGCAGCTATCAGTTACACACAACAGAGGAGGCGGAGGGAGAGGAGAGGGCGATGAAGAAGACTGAGAGGGAAGGTGCAGAGAAACAGATGAAACTGAGGTAGAAAGACTTGAAGACAGATGGTATACGATTTAGAGAGAAAGGAAGAGGGACCTGGAACAATGCTGTGAA
>NW_025733686.1:0-422 GCF_021292245.1 Micropterus dolomieu
ACACACACATGTTTAAACAGGACCTATACACATCCATTATGGAGACATGTCAGAGCGAGGGGGCTGAGTGAGGGTGCCACATTGCAGTTAGGGGTTCAGGGCCTTGCTCAACCTTTGGCAGTCCCAAGGAGGTGAACTGGCACCTCTCCAGCCACCAGTCCACACTCAGTATGACTGGTCTTATAGTCACCTTCTGAAGAAACTGCAAATGCTTTTGTACAGAAATTTAATGGAAAAACAAAAATTAAATGAACAGGGTCAACAGCCGGGAAAAACAGAGGAAGAGGTACATAAGGCCAAGCACATAGACCCGTTCCCATGTTCTCAATCATGGCCTTACAATGGCTGAGGCTGGTCGGAACGTTTCGTAGACAGAACAGGTATGTAATCCAACAATGTGCACTTTACTGTAATATTGTATA
>NW_025733687.1:0-369 GCF_021292245.1 Micropterus dolomieu
AATCTCTTTTCCCTCTGGAGGGAATTGAACCCGGGTCTGTCACACCATAAGCATGCTCCATCACTCCAGAGGGAAAAGAGATTTAAATTTTTTTAACCATCTAAATAATCTGCAAGACATTGTCCTACTACAGGAGACTCATTTACCCAAGACAGCAGATAAACTAACTCAGCCTGTTATAACTCAAAACAAAGGGGGGTCACCATTATGATAAATAGAAAAACACACTTCAATCATAATACCACTACTATTGATCCAGAGGGTCGATTCTTTATTGTTAACATTTCGATTCAAAATACTCCTTTATGCATTGCTAACATCTATGGCCCAAATGTTGACGACCCCTCCTTTTTTCATGCTTTCTTCAAC
>NW_025733688.1:0-604 GCF_021292245.1 Micropterus dolomieu
AAGGTCCGCTCTCAGGTGTAGCAGCACCTTCGCAGGTGTTCAGTGCCACAGATTAGCATGCTGAATGTGACGCAAGCATCAGAGATCACCAGAACATGGACGTGTTTCCAAGGTGAGAAGCAGGGATTCAGTACTTCCACCTTGGATCCAGGTGGATCCAGGTGGATCCAGATGATCAAGTCCCCTAGGTGCTTCTCCTGCAGGGGGATTCTAAGCAGCTGTTATGATGCTGGAGCTGAGAGCTCTGCAGGTTCAGAGATTATGAATCCAGACAGACTGCAGCTTTAAACATGAGCTGTGACAGAGAGACATTCTTCATGGGTACTAGTACGATGTGATTGGGAGCAGTCCGGTCTCCCTTCAGCAGAACCACAATGGACCAGCGCACTGTAGGAAGTAAAACATGTCTGCTGCTGTTTCAGGAATCTTTCCACTGAAATCCACCTGCAGCATTATCCCTGTTTACTAAAACACAACATGAGTACTACAGTAGTACTACAGCAGCACTTTTTCCAGCCTGCTACTATCTAGCACCTTACGGGAAGTGCTTTTTAAGGGGTATTTACACGGTTTCAAAGGTTTAAGGTGGCATTTAGGCGGCATC
>NW_025733690.1:0-582 GCF_021292245.1 Micropterus dolomieu
CTATGGGTTCTTGAGGCTTTTTTGTGCGTCTTGATATGTTACATGTCCCCAGAAAATTTCGTACATGTAGGTTGAACGTGAACGAGGGGCTAATCTTTTCCAATTTTCTAGGTGGCGCTAGCGAGTCATTTTGCCACGCCCATGTGCGAAACTTGTAGAATACGAAATTTTTCACCAGTTCTGACATGTTTGCAAATTTTGGTGAGTTTTCGAGTATGTTTAGGCCATGTCATTTGGGCCTACTTTGCAGAAAAAAAAAAAGAAAAAAAAATATATATAATCCGAGCAAATTCAATAGGGACCTCGCACGGTCGTGCTCGGGCCCTAATAATCCGAGCAAATTCAATAGGGACCTCGCACGGTCGTGCTCGGGCCCTAATTATGGGACATCACTGACCACAAAATGTTTATTAGGGCCCGAGCACAACCGTGTGAGGTCCCTACTGAATTTGCTAAGATTATTAGGGCCCGAGCACGACCGTGCGAGGTCCCTATTGAATTTGCTCGGATTATTAGGGCCCGAGCACGACCGTGCGAGGTCCCTATTGAATCTGCTCGGATTATATTTAGGGCCCGAGCACG
>NW_025733691.1:0-885 GCF_021292245.1 Micropterus dolomieu
TTTCTTTATACGTCTAAAATTGTATAGATTTTGTTACTAGCTGCATTTCAGATTTAGATGAATAAAATACAGTCAACAATTAAATTACGGTGTTTGCTTATGGTACTTTTATACTTTTAGTTAAGTAAAATTTTAAATATATGAAATTTTACTTCTAACAGTATGTAAAGCCTGGTGTTTCTACTGTCACTGATAAATGTGTTTCTTGCTTTATTTTAAACACTGTAGCCTGTAACACAGGCCTCTGTGTCAGAGCTGAGAAGTGGAGAATATTGTGGTGACTTTGCAGCCTCTTGGCTCAGGCTTAATTAATGGGCCATCAGCGGAGGGACACGCCCCCTGCACCTGGAACTTTCCCCCCTCCCCCAACCTTTCAGCAGCGCAGCAGAGAGGAGCAGAAGAAAACAGAGCATGGCCGAGTTTGGAGAGATTTGTTAGCAGGAGTTTGGAGAGATTTGTTAGAAAAATTTAAAGACGAAGACTTCATCTTAACCGACGCAAGAGGCAATTTCAGAGCAGGTAAGATTTATAGATATTTCTGCTTCTTGTCAAATGATGTTAATGTGCAATATTATTTTGAATGGAAGAAAACAGCAAGCTCTAACGTTAATTGAGTGGCTCCAGAACCGCTCCAGTCAGATCTCCAGTACACAATTGATAGGTACATGGTTTAACATGATGGCAGAAGTGCATATTTAATGGATTTAGTGCAGATGCAACAGAATAGTGCTGTTAAATTGTAAATATTTTGTTCTGTGTAAATAACAATACACTTATAGGCTACTGTGCATGAGGCCGTATTTGCTTTGCGACAAATCCCAGTCTGTTTTTTCTGCTGCCACAGCTGCTTTTAACTCCCCTGTTACTGTCAGTAACAATTCCACC
>NW_025733692.1:0-869 GCF_021292245.1 Micropterus dolomieu
AAGTTGTAATATGATGTTAATAAGTTGTTAATATGATGTTACTAAAGTTGTTAATATGATGTTAATAAGTTGTTAAAATGATGTTACTAAGTTGTTAATATGATGTTAATAAGTTGTTAAAATGATGTTAATAAGTTTTAATATGATGTTAAGTTTTAATATGATGTTACTAAGTTGTTAAAATGATGTTAATAAGTTGTTAAAATGATGTTACTAAGTTGTTAACATGATGTTAATAATTTGTTAAAATGATGTTACTAAGTTGTTAACATGATGTTACTAAGTTTTAATATGATGTTAATAAGTTGTAATATGATGTTACTAAAGTTGTTAATATGATGTTAATAAGTTGTTAATTTGATGTTAATAAGTTTTAATATGATGTTACTAAGTTGTTAAAATGATGTTTATAAGTTGTTAAAATGATAATAAGTTTTAATATGATGTTAAGTTGTTAAAATGATGTTACTAAGTTGTTAAAATGATGTTACTAAGTTGTTAATATGATGTTAATAAGTTGTTAAAATGATGTTACTAAGTTGTTAAAATGATGTTACTAAATTGTTAATATGATGTTAAGTTGTTAAAATGATGTTACTAAGTTTTAATATGATGTTAATAAGTTGTAATATGATGTTAATAAGTTGTTAAAATGATGTTACTAAGTTGTTAAAATGATTCAATTCAATTCAATTCAATTTTATTTATATAGTGCCAAATCACAACAACACTTATCTCACAGCGCTTTTCATAAAAGAGCAGGTCTAGACCGTACTCTATGATGTTAATAAGTTTTAATACGATGTTAGTAAGTTGTTAAAATGATGTTACTGATTTTTAATATGATGTTATTATGTTGTTAAAATGAT
>NW_025733693.1:0-421 GCF_021292245.1 Micropterus dolomieu
GGCCTCACTGAGACGTTACTGAGGGCCACGTTACCGCGGGCCTCACTGAGACGTTTACTGAAGGCCACTGAGACATTTACTGAGGGCCACGTTACCGCAGGCCTCACTGAGACGTTTACCGAGGGCCACTGAGACGTTTACCGAGGGCCACTGAGACGTTTACTGGGGGCCACGTTACCGCAGGCCTCACTGAGACGTGTACCGAGGGCCACTGAGACGTGTACCGAGGGCCACTGAGACGTGTACCGAGGGCCACTGAGACATTTACTGGGGGCCACGTTACCGCAGGCCTCACTGAGACGTTTACCGAGGGCCACTGAGACGTTTACCGAGGGCCACTGAGACGTTTACCGAGGGCCACGTTACCGCGGGCCTCACTGAGACGTTTACCGAGGGCCACGTTACCGCGGGCCTCACTGAG
>NW_025733694.1:0-597 GCF_021292245.1 Micropterus dolomieu
ATGGCAGAGGATACCCAAATCCAGATGTGAAAAACTTGTTGCATCTTTCCCAAAACGACTCATGGCTGTATTAGATCAAAAGGGTGCTTCTACTAAATACTGAGCAAAGGGTCTGAATACTTATGACCATGTGATATTTCAGTTTTTCTTTTTTAATAAATTTGCTAAAATTTCTACATTTCTGTTTTTTTCTGTCGAGATGGGGTGCTGAGTGTACATTACTGAGAAATAAAATGAACTTTTTTGATTTTTGGAAAATGGCTGCAATGAAACAAAGAGTGAAAAATTTAAAGGGGTCTGAATACTTTCCGTACCCACTGTATCTCCACATCTGGTGATGAATGTTTGTGATAAACTAAGATGAGATCAGATAGATTTTATTGATCCCACACCGGGCAAATTCACTTGTTACAGCAGCTCCAGATACGACACAACACAACAGATGAGAAAATACACATTAAATAAAACATTGAATAGAAGAAGATATAGAAATAGAAGAATAAGAATAAGAGTTACATTTAATGTTGAAGAGAAAATCTTACATTTACCCATTTGGCAGACGCTTTTATCCAAAGAACAACATACAAGCATCCATAC
>NW_025733695.1:0-407 GCF_021292245.1 Micropterus dolomieu
GAATCCAAGTTACTTTAAGTCCAGGATGAAGTTTCTACAGTCAGTGATGATTTGGGTGCCATGTCCTCTGCTGGTGTTGGTCCACTGGGTTTTATCAGCAAAATATATTAAGAGTCACTTAAAGTTATTCATTATCAATATGTGTCTTATTTGTCCTCAGGACTAAAATGTCAAGTTGTATAAACCAGTTTATATTTTAGGAATAAAAGAGCAGTGGAGAGAGAGGAAGTCCTTTGTGCTTGTCTCTCAATTTGTAGAAGTTTTGTATGTGTGTGTGACTCCCTCTAGTGGACGTTGTGGAGTATTCTGTTGTCTTTGCTCCAAAGGTTTTTGTACAGAGTTTTGGTGTTTCCTGTCACTGTGGGCCGCAGAGCACAGTAGTACACAGCAGAGTCTGTCACTTTAGC
>NW_025733696.1:0-1075 GCF_021292245.1 Micropterus dolomieu
TGTGGCTCCAGAGGCCTCAACCGTGTCCGCTTTTCCGCTGGTCAAAGTGCCTGTCTAGTAACCAAGAGGTCCTGGGTTCAAATCCCAGCGGTGCCTAAGTGGAGTTTTCAATAACGATACGCCACTTCCCAAGGACAAAAACCAGAATAACCTCATGTGCGTTCTACGCAGCTTCAAGAAAAACGCGAGTGAGCGAGTAGAACGTGGCAATCCTAAGACTTGATTCCAAAACCAGACCACCTGAAACAGGTAGCGCGGGTGCTGTGGCTTAGTCGGTGAAAGCGCCTGTCTTGTAAACAGGAGATCCTGGGTTCAAATCCCAGCAGTGCCTCTATAGCTTAATGTGTCCAGGGGAGCCTCTACCTATTCAAAACAGGAAATTGCTCCCTGTTTTAGTAAGTTCACTTAAACATCAGCTCAGTGTTTCCAGAATCTGTCCTTTGATGTACTGGTCGTTACTGACTTCTGTCCCGGACATCTCACCAGAGGCTGCTCTACATTCTCTAAACCATGGAGGACAAACAAGTGCTATTGCGGGTGAGACCTATTTTACCCAACAATAATTGGTAGAAAATGCTGGCCTTGGTATACAGAAACCAACTGGTTCCTGTTATAGCAGCTTCACCAAGGAATGAATATCCTCTTGGACAGGTGTTCTGGGTTCAAGTCCTGCTGTGGAAGAAAGACTGCTTTCCAACATAAACACTCTGGACTTCTGAGTGGTGTGAATACGATGATGAACCCTGTCCTTGTGTTCTCTGTGGACTAATGGCTAGTGTTCTTGCCTTCCACCTCAAAGATCTAGCTTCAAGTCCACTTGCAGTAAACTCTGGTTTTGTTTTATGTTCATAATTCTGATCTGATGTGTCATTTGAAATCACTGAAAGGTCCGCTCTCAGGTGTAGCAGCACCTTCGCAGGTGTTCAGTGCCACAGATTAGCATGCTGAATGTGACGCAAGCATCAGAGATCACCAGAACATGGACGTGTTTCCAAGGTGAGAAGCAGGGATTCAGTACTTCCACCTTGGATCCAGGTGGATCCAGGTGGATCCAGATGATCAAGTCCCCTAGGTG
>NW_025733697.1:0-667 GCF_021292245.1 Micropterus dolomieu
ACTAATAGACACAAAATAAAGGACATACCAACAGTGTCAGGGGGACAGTAGTTGGTTATCTCAAAGCTGTTGTCCAACATCCTAGTATGAGAACTAGACTTACGACTGTAGCTGTGACTAGCTGTAGCAGAAAATAAAACCCAAATCAACCTTTACAGCATTACAATTCCATAGATTTTGACAAGCTCATTTTATTCCACACAATGATACATACTTTTATTGGCCCAATTTCATTGTCTATACCACTTTGGATGATCATGAGTATGTAATAAAAACCTCATATCTCATACCAGACACATGACTGATTCATGTATTCAATCCCAAGTGGTAAAACAATCGATATCTCCGTTTTAGATCTATGTGACAAATCACAGGAGTACTCCTTTAAGTAATATGACTGAAAAAAGAAAACTGACCCGTTTGGTTTCGGGATGATCTCGGTCTGTCATAGACAACATTTCCATCACTGTCTCTCTTCAGCCACCTGACAGGTTGATGGCTAGTGGATGGTGCTGCCTCCTGGACTGGTTGATGGCTGGTGGATGGTGCTGCCTCCTGGACTGGTTGATGGCTGGTGGATGGTGCTGCCTCCTGGACTGGTTGATGGCTGGTGGATGGTGCTGCCTCCTGGACTGGTTGATGGCTGGTGGATGGTGCTGCCTCCTGG
>NW_025733698.1:0-1038 GCF_021292245.1 Micropterus dolomieu
CAGACTGGGCCGAAGGTTTACCTTCCAACAAGACAATGACCCTAAGCGCACCGCTAAAATAACGAAGGAGTGGCTTCACAACAACTCCGTGGCTGTTCTTGAATGGCCCAGCCAGAGCCCTGACTTAAACCCAATTGAGCATCTCTGGAGAGACCTGAAAATGGCTGTCCACCAACGTTTACCATCCAACCTGACAGAACTGGAGAGGATCTGCAAGGAGGAATGGCAGAGGATACCCAAATCCAGATGTGAAAAACTTGTTGCATCTTTCCCAAAACGACTCATGGCTGTATTAGATCAAAAGGGTGCTTCTACTAAATACTGAGCAAAGGGTCTGAATACTTATGACCATGTGATATTTCAGTTTTTCTTTTTTAATAAATTTGCAAAAATTTCTACATTTCTGTCTTTTTTCTGTCAAGATGGGGTGCTGAGTGTACATTACTGAGAAATAAAATGAACTTTTTTGATTTTTGGAAAATGGCTGCAATGAAACAAAGAGTGAAAAATTTAAAGGGGTCTGAATACTTTCCGTACCCACTGTAACTGGACAGAACAAAGAGACATAGTTGTTTACAGACACGCAAAACTTCCTATTTGACAGGTAGGATGAAAACCATTCTAGGTCCGTACCAGAGATCCCCACCCAGTGCCTCAGTCTGTCTAACATGATGTTGTGATCAATGGTGTCAAAAGCAACGCTAAGGTCCAGGAGTACAAGGACTGAGCACATGCCTTCATCAGCAGACATTAAAAGGCCATTGGTGACTTTAAGCAGGGCAGTCTCAGTGCTGTGGTACTTCCTGAAACCAGACTGAAACTTTTCAAATAATTTATTAATTAATAATTAATTAATTTGTTGTTTTCCAGTACAGTGAGCAATTGTTGGCCCAACAGAATCCATTACTTTCAGTAAAAACTTTGTTGGTATTACATCAAGTGGGCTGGAGGACACTCTCATTTGTGATACTGTTTTTAAAAGCTCAGACAAGTCGATGGGATAAAACTGGTTAAAACTCTGTTGTTGCTGGTGAGGAA
>NW_025733699.1:0-703 GCF_021292245.1 Micropterus dolomieu
TAAAAGTATCCACTGTTCTCCCATGCTCTAACACACAGTAAAGATGAAATGTGTGCTGTTCTCACATTCTTCCTCTGTATGTACACATAAACAACAAGGCAGGGAAATATAAAAGGAATTTATTTTATTGTTTGGGTACATTATTGTTCAGTGTACATGCTCACATCTGAAACAAACTTTACGTGCTTGTTAACTCTCCCACCCCGCAGACATCTACACGTCAATACCGATTTATATTCATAGCGGCAAGTGCTATGTAGCTCCACATAGGGGACACAGGAAGTGACATATAACACCTTCATGCGGCGTCGGAACCGCGTAGGAAATTCACAGCCGCACCGGCAGAGCTCCAGAATATGCAACTCGGCCGGCTCACGCGCGGACGCGCTTACAAGTGCGAGGGCCCGCCCAACGCTGCTTGCAGCTTTAATTATGAATTAATCTGCTGATCATTTTCCCTTAATCAATCAACTAATTGTAAAAAACTAAAAAAAATTTAAATAGTGAGAACTGTTGTCATAGTTACCCAGAGCCCAAAGTGGCACCTTTATATTACTGTTCTGTCCAACCAACGTTTATTTTTTTATTTAACCTTCATTTAACTGGGAAGTCACATTGAGGTTAAAACCTCTTTTACAAGTGAGACCTAGTCAAGACAGGATCAGATAGCAGGATCTAACAGATAACCAGGCAACAATAAGAA
>NW_025733700.1:0-642 GCF_021292245.1 Micropterus dolomieu
CCAGGCGACAACCTCGGAACCTGAATGATTTGGAGGCTGTCTGCAGGGAGGAGTGGGCCAACATCCCTGCCGAAATGTGCACAAACCTTGTCACCAACTATAAAAACCGTTTGACATCTGTGCTGGCCAATAATGGCTTTTCTACAAAATATTAACATGCTGTTTGTCCAGGGGGTCAAATACTTGTTTTTCCTCATCAGATGGTTATCAATTTTTATAAATTCATATGATGTGATTTTCTGGAATTTTCTTTGGGATTCTGTCTTTCACTGTTAGAATGTACATATGATTAAAATTATAAATCGTTGCATTCTTTGTAAGTGGGCAAACCTGCAAAATCAGCAAGGGGTCAAATACTTATTTCCCCCACTGTAGCAAATATAACAAATATCATGAAATTATTTAGTTTAGGCTTTGGCTTGGTGCCTAGACCTGCTAACAAATGTCTGTTGTTAGAACAAAACAAAACAGCCCATATTTCCTTAGACCAGTAGACCACCTACTGACCTGCAGAGCACAGCTGACCTGCATAGGACTGCTGACCTGTAGACCACTGCTGACCTCAGAATCAGCTGCGTTGACAATCTCCTGCTTCTCTCTCTCCTAAAATATCTTCATTATCTATCTGATCAATGAATGGAA
>NW_025733701.1:0-574 GCF_021292245.1 Micropterus dolomieu
AAAACTCACTGTACTGCACTGCAATGTCTGGCAAATGCAAAGCCATCTGCAAATGAAAGTGCATTCATAAAGGGGGAAATGACAGCCTGGAAGCATGTACATCAGAGAAGAGAAGAGCATGAAAAGAAGCCAAGTTCACAGAGATAGTGCAGAAGCATATTTTATGATGGCCAGTCAAGCAGACATAGCAAGCTTACTGAGTGGAAAACAAGTGTCTCTTCACCGTGAACAAGTCAGAAAGAAACGCCAAGTCATGGACCGCATCATAGAAGTGATAAAAGTCATCGGAAAGTGTGGTCTTAGCTATAGAGGCACCAAATTGGAAGCTTCATACACATGATGCTGTTGATCATGGAAACTTCTTGGAAATGACCATTCTGCTGAGCAAATTTGATGTCTCTCTGACAGAACATGTCAACGAATGTGCGCAAGAAAGAAAAAGCCTACATATGACCAGGGTTAAAGGCAGAGGATCTTTCGTTCCACTGCTCTCTAAAACATCTGTCAACAAAGTGGTTGATGTAATCAGCCTTTTAATCAAAGAAAGCGTTTCAAGGGAAGTAAGGCAAGCAGG
>NW_025733702.1:0-388 GCF_021292245.1 Micropterus dolomieu
AAAAAAAAAAAATATATAATCCGAGCAGATTCAATAGGGACCTCGCACGGTCGTGCTCGGGCCCTAATAATCCGAGCAGATTCAATAGGGACCTCGCACGGTCGTGCTCGGGCCCTAAATATGAACTTGTTTAACCAGACTAACTAAAACCTTGTCCTGCTTTCTGACTTTGTTCGTTCCTCTGCTGTTTGTGTTACAGATGCTGCAGGATTGTCCAGAAGCCAGGCGGGAGGTGGAGCTCCATTGGAGGGTGTCCCCTTGCCCCCACATAGTACCCATCATCGATGTTTATGAGAACATCTACCAGGGCAGGAAGTGCCTCCTCATTGTGATGGAGTGGTATGTTATTCTGGAAGTACCAACACATACGTACACACACACACACACA
>NW_025733703.1:0-1046 GCF_021292245.1 Micropterus dolomieu
TAATGTCAGCCTTCTACAGACATCATCCAAATGTCAGCACAACATTCATACACCTATTCATGTCAACACAGATCAATAACATGCTGCTGATCTCAGGCCAGTCTGTGTGTGTGTGTGTGTGTGTGTGTGTGTGTGTGTTCTGAAGGATCAATATCAGTGATCAGACATTATTTGTGAAAACACATTGAAACCAACAGAAACAAAGAAATATAGCACTTTATAATAACTACACACAGTAAAGCATTAGTGAAGTATTTGTAAATACGGAATTCATCATTTATAAACCATTGTTCTTACATTAATACACATTAGTAAGTCATTTATAAACATAGTCATGCATGTTTTATTCTTTATTAATAAGCTCATCTATAATGTGCTTAATAATTGTATTTTCATACTTTATACATGATCGGTTCACTATTTATAAATGAAGTATTATTTTAATGACAAACCATTTATATATGAGTTGTTAATAGTTCATAAAATCTTTTTTTTTTTTTATACTTTCCCGAGAAAGAATATAAACAATCTCAGCGTAACTCGTAAATCTACCAGTGGCAAAGCCCAAAGGATGCTACTAAGGGGTTTTCACACCTGAAAGTCTGCACCAAGGTCCGAACCAAAGTTCATGTTTTGATACATTTTGATACATTCGGTTAGTTTTGGTTTGGTTTCACACTGCAATTCTGCGACCGCACTAAAGGACTTTACCTGACAGACCTGCGTCCTGTCGTCATCGTCTACGTTGGCTGCGTCTCCCTGTACTTGACATTGATTGGTTTATTAAACAGTTCAGCGGGGAGCTTTGACTAGAATGAATGAATAAAAAATGTACATATGCACGTTTGCCACTATATTGTTATTATTATAGCATTACTACCTGCAGCACCAACTATACTGAAGGCTAGTTCAAATTCGCAATTAAACGTCCTCGTTGTGCGAACATTATATTGTCGCCAACAGGACAGGAGGAGAAGACAGCAAACAATCTGCACCTCCGTTTGAGCAGAGACCAGAGCGATGGGTGGCAGTGTGCTTCTATTGTG
>NW_025733704.1:0-429 GCF_021292245.1 Micropterus dolomieu
CTGATACTAACAGCCAGTGTTTCTAGACAAATTATAAACAATAGGGGGCTCAAAGAGCAGCCCTGGCGGGTGCCTTTAGACGGGCTGAAAATAGGTGATATAACTCCATTGGTAATTACTGCTGCTTTTGGTTCTTTATATAATATCTTTACCCATTTAGAGATCTCTCCTAAGTCTTGACTGAGTTTAATTCCAAGGTACTTCATGACTTCTGGTACCCACTTAAATTTAAGCTTTTCCACCATGTAACGGTGGCATGAGGAGGTCATGGGCATAGCCTCGGATTTATTCCAATTAATTATGTAACCTGACAATTTAGAGTAGGACTGAATAGTATCCATTAGATATGGTAAAGAAGCCTAAGAGTCTGTCACTACGGCTAAGATATCGTCAGCATATAACAGCAATTTATGTTCCTCTCCCCCGACC
>NW_025733705.1:0-682 GCF_021292245.1 Micropterus dolomieu
GACCAGACCCAGAACCAGAGGCATGGCAGGTTCAGTTTTATGGTTTTCAAAATAAAAGAGTACACTGACTTACAGCAAGCTGAGGCAGGCCAAGGTCCACACAGGCAGACACATAGCAAACACATCCAAAGGAAGCAGCAATGAACCAAATCTAAACGGTCTAATACATCAGGCCAAAAATCCAAAACACAGGAAAACACTGGGAAATGGCTAGAAAGCTTGACATATAGACAAAGACAAGGCAGGCGCACAGACTAAACACACAAGTGAGGGGAGATTAAGTAGACACAGGTGAAACTAATTAGGACAGGGCAGCCAATCAAACGGGCGGGAAAACACGAGGGCAGGAAATAAAGTAAGACAAGACACAGGAGATACAACATAAAATAGAAAATAACAACATCAAAACCCAAAACCATGACACCATGTCAATAATATGGAGTCTTAAAACACATTATGATTGTTTTTTTTGTTTTTTTTTAAACCTGTCCTGCCCAGCAGCCTGGTATAGGTATGGTATTAAAATACTCCTTTGTCTGTTTTATTATTTATTTAATTATGTATTGTCACTGGGCCGGACAGGGGGGCAGACACGGGGATGGGGGGGCACAAACAGACAGCACAGAGAAAGGACAACACCTGTAAGAGAAGGGGGATGGAAGGTGGGGACAACAGGGAAAAG
>NW_025733706.1:0-407 GCF_021292245.1 Micropterus dolomieu
TTTCTGGAATTTTCTTTGGGATTCTGTCTTTCACTGTTAGACTGTACATATGATTAAAATTATAGATCGTTGCATTCTTTGTAAGTGGGCAAACCTGCAAAATCAGCAAGGGGTCAAATACTTATTTCCCCCACTGTACATTAGTGAGTCAAGGCAGGTGAAAATACCTGTATCTGTAGTCTGTAAATTTCACAAGATCTGCTTTCAGCTTGGACAGCAGCAGCATTAGAATCTTGATGAATATGAAGAAAATGACCTGCAATACACATCCAATGTAGATTTAGAGAAAATGCATCAAAATGAAAAATGAAAAATGAAAATGTGCATCTGAGAATGCTTGTGACTACTACACTATACCTTTAATATCACATGCCCTCACAAGACAGGAACCGTTAAACGCAGTATGA